>NC_142931.1:110775061-110780061 GCF_046866305.1 Octopus bimaculoides
TTATGTTTCTTTATGGCTATCATACGTCTACGCTTAAAGATTGCATCACCAGTTTGGAGCCCTCGTCTTGACAAGAATATTTATCCGCTGGAGACTGTTGAGAGACCTGTAACTGAATGAATACCTATTGCCATTCACATATATTTTGAAAGTATTGCTTCGCTGGGCGTCAGCATAATAAAGATTTGATGTCGAGTCGCTGACTTGGTAGAAATCCCTCTTCCTCACAAACACTTGACTACCTTTTTTGATTTCAATAGCTCTTCCACCCCTGGACATGCTTATAAAATCAAGAAACAGCGCAGAACCCATGATTTTCGAAGACACTTTTTCTATATTCTGACTAATCGAAGCATGGACAAAGAAAACGATATTCATCAGTTGTTAGCTGCCAGAACATTGGAGCCTTCAAAAATTCTATGCTTCTAGAAACTCACCAACACTACACATATGCCACAGCTGCTACCAAGTGTTACTTTTATAGGTGCAGGAGCGGCTGTGTGGTAAGTGGTTTGCTTACCAGCCACATGATTCCGGGTTCAGTCCCACTGCGTGGCACCTTGGGCAAATGTCTTCTACTATAGCCTTGGGCCAACCAAAGCCTTGTGAGTGGATTTGGTAGACAGAAACTGAAAGAAGCCCGTCGTATATATGTATATGTATATATGTGTGTGTGTGTATATGTTTGTGTGTCTGTGTTTGTTCCCCCCCCCCCAACATCGCTTGACAACCGATGTTGGTGTGTTTATATCCCTGAAACTTAGCGGTTCAGCAAAATAGACCGATAGAATAAGTACTAGACTTACAAAGAATAAGTCCTGGGGTAGATTTGCTCGGCTAAAGGCGGTGCTGCAGCATGGCCGCAGTCAAATGACTGAAACAAGTAAAGGAGTAAAAAAAAAATGCATATGCACTCTTTCCTGTCTATGAATATTTTAATGTTCCCTTCTCTTTCTTTTTGTGTTTTATTATGTGTACTGCGCACGCAGTTTTCGCCTTCATTGATGTCTTTCTTTACTTGACTTATAATACTTGCTTTTCGTTCTTTCTTTTAACCATTTTTTGACGAGATATAATGCCTAAATATTAAGTAGTTCAAATTAAATTAAAATTCAAAACATAGTTAATCGTCAAAATCAAGTGAACAGTAAACAACACGCTTATAAAACTCAGACCTTTACACAATATTTGTTGTATAGAGGGTTTGTGAAAGACCTTTCTCTTCATAGCAATATATAAGTATTTTAAATTCATTCTTGTCCACTCCAGTATGCGTTGTTCAGGTAAGAAGACTCTACCTCTTGTAACTCATTTCTCCTAAAGTAGCTCATTTTTCTCTAATCGACTTACTCTCTCCCCCCAAATTGCTGGCCTTGTGCCAAAACTTGAAAGCAATATTTTGTCACAGATTTCTATCGTAGACGGAACTCTTTGTATTAGTACTACACCCACAGTGGCAATCACAACTTTACGCGTTTGTAGAAGAGGAGACTATCTTATATATCTCGTTATACACTATATAAAGAATATGAAAATATATAAATGCTGGAATGGCTTACCAATTTTTTTCCCACGGCAAGATAAAAGGAATGGGGACTTAGTTTCAAAATTTCTCTGTAAAATGTCTTAGAACAAACTTTTTCCAAGAAGCGCAAACATGGTGCGTCCCAAAATAAGGAGAGGGGAAAAGGAAACCATTATCTCACACCAAAACTAAAATATAATTGGTTCATGTGTCACAATACCCAAACTGCTGCCTAGAAGTGGGATGATACTAGAATTGAGATACCCACACACAAATTTATATAGATAAATTTGTGTGTGGGGGTCAAATTTATATAGATGTGTATGTGTCAAATTTATATAGATGTGTGTGTTAAATTTATATATTGTTTGTGTCAAATTTATATAGATAGATAGACAAATAGTTAGACAGATAAATAGATAGATAGACATACATACATACATACATACATACATATATACATACATATATACATACATACATACAGATAGATAGATGGATACATAGTATAGATACACAACACTAATACAAGATAAACTTTGCTCGGCAAATAATGAATGGTTGTTCACCGGTGGTCCATGTTGACTGAACCCGTAAACAAAAGGTAAATCAATTATTGAATGGACCAAGGCAAGTAAATTTATACATAGTTATTTCATATGATAAGATAAGATATCAGTACAATTACCATATAAATACTGAAAAATACAACACAAGCTACAGACGTACGTGGTAAAAAATGGCACTACATTATTCTCTGAAGTAACAAGGAATTGTCCACGGAATAAGGAACTTTTACGGAAAATCTCCCCAAATGAAGAACTCAAGTCTAAATGTATTAATGTTCTTTTTATGTATACACGCCAATATTAACAACTCCGAAGGAATGATAAGTAAACGTTCCAGTGAGATTTGACCATAAACTATTAGAGAACGAGAAACCAAATGATTTAATCTGGTGTTTTACAGCTTTCTAACATCTCATACATTTGTATACTTCGGTAATATTGATTTCAAATTTAGGCACAAGGCCTAAACTGGGGAGGGGTTAAGTTGATTACATCGCCCCTCCCCCCCCCTCCAGCGCTCAACTGGTACTTATTTTATGAACCCCACGAGAAAAGGCAAAATGTATCTTGGCGGAATTTGAACTCAGAAAGGTAATGACAGTCGAAATATCTCTAAGCATTTTACCCGGTGGGCTAACGATTCTGCCCTCTCACCTATATTTCCGTAATATTAGTTTAAACTTTCGGTACAAGTCCAGCAAGTTCGGGGCAAGGGATAAATCGATTACATCGACCCCAGTATTCAACTATTACTTGTTTTATTGACCTTAAAATGATGAAAGGAAAAAAAAATAGTAATTAATGCCGGTGGAAATTGAACTCAGGTCGCAAAGACAGCTGACATAACCTTATGCACTTTGCCCAGCGTGCTAACGATCCTGCCAGCTCACCGCCTTTGCATACGTCCGTAATATTAATTCATATTAGATATTCAGTAATAAGCTGGTGATAATATGAATATTAATTCTCCTCATGATAAATCAATAGTGATATTAATATTTTGTCCTATATGATAAATTGATGATAATAGCAATTTTACGTCTTCTGTCAATATTATACTATTAGTATCTAAGTTCTATATGATAAATATTAATATATAGTGTATATTAATATCCAGTCTGCCATGATAAATTAGTCATGATAATACACTATGATATATTAAATATTATACTAATGTTACAGTCATCCTAAATTAATGAAAGCTGGTGGAGCTAATCTCTCTCGTAAGGATTGCTTTCTTAGGCTGGCTACAGTGGCTTAGGGCTGTTAAGATATTAGTTTCGAAACATATAACGGTTATTTCTACTACAACCACTATCACCACTACCGTTGATACTGTTACTACTACAAATACAGTCACACCAAACACTACAACTTCTATCTGTCTCAAGTACCCTTCTCAACATAGAATTATCACAAACCTTGTGCCACCACCAATACGACGATCACTATTTTCCATTCATCTGTCTCAGTACCACTTGGAACACAGCAGAAACACTAAAATCTGGTTCGCAAAACGTTAAAAAATTGCATTTAATGTTTTAATATCAATTTTAAGCCATATCTATGACTAAGATGTACGGATATTGATCATATTGCTCAATTGCCCAGTCCACATAGAAGTTAACATACATACATACATACGTACATACTCCAGAAGTTTATCATTTAAATATATATGAGCATGTCTAAATAAAAAAACTGTATGCATGAGAATACAAACATAAAACATACAAATATGCACATACATACATGCATACATACATACATACATGCATATATATATATATATATATATATATATATATATATATATATATATAAGCAATGTTAAATCTCTGAACGAGGTATTAACAGTAACTGCACGATAAAGTGAAGTATATTTGCCACTTAAATGTGGCTGACCCCGAGGGGTGGATGTTACTGTTGCTTTTAGCCCCAGGAGGACATCTCCTCCAGCTGGCTATCGACACACTTCTGTGTCCTGACTGTATTTGCCAAGGGAAGTTATCCTTCCCATCTTGATCTACGATACGTACGTACTCGAGTTTCAGGGTTATTTCCCTTCTTCAGCGTACGACAATCGCCGACCTTCGATGCAAAAGGCATCCCTTGGCAAATATATATAAGTTTTTCCAGTGAAATTATTCACTGATATCGAAAAACTGAAAACAAGCAATGTTAAATCTCTGAATGTTAAATCTCTGATTTAAATCTCTGAACGAGGTATTAACAATAACTGCACGATATATATACATACTGCACGATATATATATATATATACATACATACATGCATGCATGCATACATACATACATACATACATACATACATACATACATACATACATACAAGAATACCCTGTTGCTGATGTTGAAATTCCAATGAAGGAGCCTTGGATCTAGATTAGAAACCAGTTCTTTCTCTATTGGCAACAAATCATGAAATAAACTGAATACTTATATATGTGAGTGTGTGTGTGTTTGTGTGTGTGTGTGTTTGTGTTTCCTCCCTCTGTTTCTCTCTCTTCCCTTTACACCGGCATGGTCACATGCTTCCGGTCAATAATCCTTTCCTTCCTTGGCTTTCGCCAAGCAACGCACGCACCACTTTGTCCCTCTCGGGTCCGTGCCTCATCGCGTTCTTACACACATAATTTTTCTCGTCTGGCCGTAAAGCCTTTTCTGTTTGTTTTCCTGTCTTGTTTTTTGTCCGCCACTACATTCCTCCATGGCTAGATTTAATTTGCGTATACAAATTTAATCTGCGATCCATGGGACGAGCCGTTTTAGCGATGCGTCCTGCCCAAGCTCGTCGAAACGCCGGTGTTAAAACGTGGGTGGCTGATGAAGGAGATGTTCTCTATGTGGCTCGTGTGTTCTCGTCTACGTTTGTTTGCAATGTCC
>NC_142931.1:110785061-110795061 GCF_046866305.1 Octopus bimaculoides
TTCACTGGTGTTTAATATATCGACCCCAACAGAGGAAAGGCAAAGTCAAAATACCCAAAGAGAGCTAATAATGCCGATGATGACAAAACCCATAACCATCAGTGGTTAGTGTCTTTTGTTATTGTTGATAATGGTGGTGATGGTAGTGGTGGTGCTGGTGGAGGGGTTATTATCTGTAGGTTCTTTGAAAAAAATCAAAGTGAGTGTCGACCGATACGCTTGGTTGGCTACTATACCTGGTTTGTTTGAAACCGAGGAAGCAGATACATTTTTCTCCTACACCCACTCCTCTGTTTAGACAGGTGCTGGTCATGTGTGAAGAGATAGATTGTAAAATATGCACGAGAAAGTTTCCGTGGTTGAGATGTGGTGAAACTCTTTCAGAAGACACTTGGATACATCACCAAACAATAATTACAATTTCAGAGGCCGAAAACAGCAAAAGACAAGCAGAATTAGGGAAAACTCAACAGCGATGTTTCAAGCGGGGATTCTACGTGTGAAGCCATAATGATGATAATGATGATGATGATGATGATGATAATAATAATAATAATAATAATAATAATAATAATAATAATAATAATAATAATAATAATAGATTTTTAATTGCTGCACAAGACCAAAGCCTCCCCACCAGAAATTACCAAAAACATATAATGAAAAGAAACATAACAAGTAACTGTAGAATATGCGGAGATGGACAAGAAACAATAAATCATATTATCTCTGGCTGCCCAGTCTTGGCTAAGAAGGAATATATTCACAGACACGACAGAGCTGGGTCCTATATACACTGGAAGCTATGCCAACACTATGGAATAACAACAGAAAAAAGATAGTATAAACACACGCCAGAAAAGGTCACAGAAAACGAGAAAGCAACTATACTCTGGGATATGCCAATACACACAGATAGAGAAATTAAGGCAAATAGACCAGATAGAGTTGTCAAAGATCATGAAGAAAAAAAAATGCCTTCTAATTGATGTATCAATACCAGCAGATGACAACGTTTCCCTAAAAGAAATGGAAAAACTTTCAAAATACAAAGACCTGGAAATAGAAGTAACTCGAATGTGGAATCTAAAAACAGAAATAATTCCTATCATAGTAGGTGCCTTAGGTATAATAAAAAAATATTCAGACAAATACATAACAAAAACACCAGGACTTACAAATATATATAACATACAGAAAATTGCACTGCTAGGCACTGCACACATCCTACGCAAAACACTTTCAATACAGTAACCATAAGAGCATCACTGCAAACCACAGCACATACCCAAGGCGCACAGAGCTGCGCTCGGTAGTGAAGTGAAAGCACGTTATAAAAATAAAACTACTGAACAATAATAATAATAATAGACCACATCTTAACTGGATGCACAGCGCTTGCAAAAACCGAATATATTCATAGACACGATAGAGTAGCGCAATATATCCATTGAAAGATATGTAAACACTACTAGTTTCCAACTTCAGAAAGGAGGAAAGGCATAGTCGACCTCGGCGGAATTCGAAATCAGAACGAAGCTGTAGACGAAATGCCGCTAAGCATTTCGCCGGCGTGCTAACGATTCTGCCAGCTCACCACCTTAATAATAATAATAATAATAATAATAATAATAATAATAATAATAATAATAATAATAATAATGATAATAATAATAATGATAATAATAATAACGGGCTGATTACTACCTAGCTCAGATACCAGGAAACCCCAACATGGCTGAAGTCCAAAAGATAGTGCTCATGGGAACTGCCCATATCCTACGTAAAATACTGTCTATGTGATCTCAAATTTTAAAGCAAACATAATTTTCTTATGGTTTCTTAAACATTCACTTGAACAAAACTGTACAAATCCAAATATATGGTACCCTAGGCATAACACCTACATGAACTTCTAACTTGTTGTCTCTTGAGGTCTCTGGGTGAGACTTGGATCCAACTTGTACAAATGCAAAACAAAAGTCAAACATAAAATAATAATAATAATAATAATAATAATAAACCGGTAAAAAGTAATAAAAACAAAAAAATTTGTAAAAAAGGGTACACAAACACACGCATACGCATGTTCCCAGAATAGCATATACACAAGAATTTTACAGAAATATATACATATATAAAAAAAAAAGACACAAGAAAAAACAAAACGAAGTATAAGAGAAGCTAAACATAATACAAAAATATATACAATAAAAATACTAAATTAAATATAAATTAAAATAAAACATGCGTAGGAGCCATTACATAAATTTCAAAGTCACTGGCTATGAATGACAATAAACTTCCATTAACTGGTGATCTATGAAATAGGGATATTCTATTAATCATATTAATATTCTGGTTTCTCTTCTGCAGAAATTTTGGAGTACTGTACTCACCCTATTTTTCTACATCCTCAGTTCAAATTTATTGTCCGGTGCCAATGTAGGAAACAATATTTTTTTCTTATGATTGTGTTGACCTTAAATGGTGAGGCATCATCGTAATTCTCATTATCATCATCACTGCCATCGTCATCACTAGTTTTATTATTATTAAAGAAATTGTTCTCCCTTCCCGCTTCTTCTTCCTTTCCCCCCTCTTCCATTCCTCTTCTACTCATCTTCTACTCATCTTCTACCTCTCTTTTACTCCTCTTCTTCTTCTCCCCTTTCTTCTTCCTCTTCCTCAACTTCCTCCTCTTCTTCTTCTTCTTCTTCTGTTTCTTCTTCTGTTTCTTCTTCTTCTGTTTCTTCTTCTTCTTCTTCTCTTCCCTTCCCCTTCTTCTCCTCCTCCTCCCCTTTCTTCTTCACCTTCCTCAACTTCCTCCTCCTCCACCTCTTCTTCTCTTCTCCTTCTCTTCTTCTCCCCCCTCCCCATTCTTCTCCCCTTTCTTCTTCATCTTCCTCAAATTCCTCCTCCTCCTCAACTTCCTCCGCTCCTCCCCTCCTCCCCAACTCCCCCTCCACCTCACCTTTCTCCTCTTCAACCTCATCCTCAACTTCCTCCTCTTCAACCTCCGCTCCTCCCCTCCTCCCCAACTCCCCCTCCACCTCACCTTTCTCCTCTTCAACCTCATCCTCAACTTCCTCCTCTTCAACCTCCGCCTCCTCTTCTCCCCTTTCTTCTTCTTGTTCTTGTTCTTGTTCTTGTTCTTCTTGTTTTTCTTGTTGTTGTTGTTGTTCTTCTTCTTTTTCTTCTTCTTCTTCTTCTTTCTCAACTCCCCCTACCTCCTCTTCCCCCACCTCCTCATCTTCTACTTCCTTTTCATCTTCCTATTCGCCTTACTCCTCTTTCTGCTCTTCCTTCCCCTTCTCCTCTTTCTTCTTCTCCTTATTGTTATCGTTATTTTTTATTGGCAGTGGCGAAAGAGGCTGTTTGGTGGACAAGGCTGAAAGGCATGATGAGGACAGATACATTCCTCTTTGGTAGAGCTCTCATTGAATTCTTCAAGTTTCACTTGAATAGGAAATTGAGACTGAAGAAGGAAGTGCTGTCCTCGAGTGAGTTTTTTGAATAATGGGCGAAAGTTGCGAAAAAGGCAAGAGTGCATGGTACCTCTTTAAGTGTAGACCGGTGAGTCGGAAAGAAGGATCTGAAGAGAACACTTTGCTCCTGGGGTTTCAGGGAAATCTCTAACAGTGGGGTTCTTCAATTATCCCTAGAGGTCTTCTTGAACCAGGAGGGCCACATCTCAACCATCCTCCCTGTCACCTTTTCTTTTGTAAACCTTTGTATGCTATGCATATGTCACTTCTTTTCCAGTGTATACCATGTGTACTTTCCTTCTTTTATGTAAACTCCGACAGTTTATGTCTGTTTTATATTGTCCACCTCATCCTTCGCCCTTGTGGCAAATAAATGAAATCCAGAGAACTCTTCTGGATATAAGATTTCTTCTGGGTGATATCGCTCCTTTCCAGTGGTAATTCATACTGCTGGCATGAATTGTTGTCTATTTAAAATCAACCACTACAAGAGTGTAAAAGCTTTACGGAGTATGGTTCACAGCGGCAATATCGGTAATTGTTTCTTCCCTCTATCCACATATCCTGGACTTACTGTCTTCTGTATCAGTACATGATTTTAATGGTTTGTGGTAAGCAGCAGAATGCAATGATTCATGTCAAAATGAAGAATATTGATGGCTTTTCGTAGGCGATCTTAAGCCTATGCTGTATCACTAAGAATTCTTAGGTCGGTGGATTGGCAAAATAGTTAGCGTGTCACGCTAAATGATTTACATTATTTTTCTTGGCACTTTACGCACTGAATTAAAATTCCGCCGTGGTCCACGCTTTTATCCTTTTGGAGTCGATACAATAAAATATCTGCATTAAATGCTGGTTGTTGATGTGAACGGAAAAAATATAGTTGATAGAAGGCGAGATAATAAAAAGTGTTTTAATGGAGGTGATGCAAGACAGTATTGTTTTGTTTTTTAGATGCTGAGTTCAAACCTTGTCGACATCTTTGCCCTTCATCCTCCCAATGCCGATAAAATATAGCACCAGTGAAGTACAGTTTCGATTGTATCTACTTACCCACTCTTCTAAAAAATTTAATGGCTTTTTACCTAAATCAAAAACCTTTAGCTTTGCTACTGTAAATTTAGAAGCACCATTTGTTGTTGTTTCATACTCAGTAGAGAAATTGCAAAAGAAGGATATTGCGCTGCAAGGTGTCTTGTCTCCTTAGAGGGCTCTTGCTAATGTGTTTCGCAAATAAAGATATTTCTTTTTGCTAAAAGAAGACGCTGAAATCTGTCTGCAAATTTTGTTTCAAACTGGTGATCACAAATTATCAACTTCAAATATTTTACAATTTCTTCTTGCAATTTATGAATACCATTCTGTTGGATTTTGTCTTTTATATGTTGGATGGTTTGATCCCATCATATGACATATTTATTCCTAGAAAATCTATGCAAGATGTATGATTAATGCATTTATTTGGGCTAATCGATAGATTGGCTCCTTGCAATCTAGTCAAAACTGCATTTTCTCGATTCTTCGGTTATTCTGGGTTGTTGCAGATATGAATATGTTGTCTTGCTAGATAATTATGCCATTAATTTCTTTCAGAGCAGGCTCCATACAATGTTGGAAAATGAAGCAACTATTCTTAAGACCAGCCTCAAGTCTATTGGCTAAATAATTAGCATTACTCGTGATTATTGCACACAAATTCTCAGAGACTTCATCCAACCAATCTGCCATAAGCACGCTTTAAACTGAGGGAAAATTAGTGCACCTTTTATACCAGTGTATGTTGAATTAAGATGGGCAGATGGATGAGAAAATGTCTGAATTTTGTATCTAAATGTATTTTGCAATTGTTACACAACTTTGAATTACCATTCTGAAATTTATTTTCAATCTATGATTTTATGTGTATCAAAACTGGAAGCTCGGAGCAATTATATTTTAAACTGTACCTCTTACAGATATTTTAGCACCATAGTTTTTTTATTTGAACGAAAATAACAATAATGCACCCTTTATGTGCCTGCACTGATGGCTGTAATAGTATATAATCTATTACCCACGACAACATCAACTGATGTTTTCTTTTATATATCTCCTATATCATTCAGCTTTGAAGTCACATTTCTGCGTGGAGGTTTGATGTTTAAAAGTACAAAGTACTAGTATTAAACCACATCAAAAATTAGTGTCCGTTTAATTCAGACTTATCCTGATGTTGGTCATTTGTTGGACAATTAATATATAAAGTTATTTCCTCATGGTCAAACTAGTAACGTTATAGACGGACGTAGCAGAATAAAAAAGTGATTCTGTCATGCAGAATTTGAAGAAGTGTTTCCATTTATCACAATGCATTACATCTCATATGCAAGAATGTGTGTTCAGAAATGTGATGATAGACAATTGTTGCAAAATTTAACCTGGCTTCGGTCAGTCACTTAGTGTTTATTTGAAATAACTTGACAAGAATCTTTACCACCAGAACAAAATAAATCTGTATTAAAACTTAGTTCAACAAATGATCTAAGCAAAAGCAGTCGCTTTGACTGTCATTACAAGGTTTATCAAGTCTGAGATGGATGCTTTAAATGAAGTTTTATATAACCGACAATATCTTATCTGAGTATATATAAGTTTTTATTAAAGGAAAATGAAAAGGCAGAAGTTCTACTGGTTGGCCATTCTCAGTTGAATTTACATCATGAAACATGTGTCTGATCAATCTGGCCGACATTATGAAGTTATTGTCTGGTTCTTGCTTTTTGGTTGTAACCACATATTTTAACATGTCTGAGGTATATCATTTGTCTGTCTTGCACTTATTTTTCAGTGCACACTGCAAATATTTATATGAAAAATCTTGATCTGCGGAACAGAAGTAGACACATTCAGGTGTGATGATTTTCGGCTGTCACAGAACGAAAGAACTTTAGCTTCATCTGTTCAAACTTAGTGATATCTACGAAAGGTTTTGAGTTGTAATCAACTTGTCATGGCTCTATTTAATCACCATCATCAAAATTCAAAGAGCTTAATACTTCTTAGCCTTAGTATTGGTAACTAGAGTTGCAAATCTCTGTCGCTTGTTGTTGTGCTTATCAATAACCTTATGCAAGGCCTCAAACCGCATTCAATATTAGCGTAGCAGTCATATCACAGACCATGTAGAAAGAAACGAAATGAATATTTCGACCGGACATATTTAGAAACTTAGTACACAATAATGTGAAACAAAATCAGTTTCTGTTAGATATAATTAACTCCCTAATTTATTGCAGATAATGTATGCATTTTGCTGTATTTTTTGTTTGTTTGTTCAGGATGATTCCATAGCACAGTTTATTATAGAATTTATAGAAGATACTACTATAAAGAACACATAAATAAACCTGAATTTGCTTTGCGGGAAGAGCTATTCTAAGAGCGCGTTCTGCCTCATCTTCGAAACGCCTAGTTTAGAATAGAGGCAGCTGATGAAGGAAAAGTTCCATATGTGACTTGTCTGTTTTCCTATGCGTTCCTTCTGTTGTCCGTAACAAAAGTTCGTTTTTGTGCTTTGTTTATGTTCCCGTTCCTTTTTTGTCCACGTTTTTTTGACGGCCTGTACCCGGATATGCATCTATATATACATGTAGATGTAGGTATGCACATATATGTATATATATATATATATATATATATATATATATATATATATATATATATATATATATATGCATATGCTTAGCCAAGAGAGTTAGGGGTTGAGGATCCAACCCACTAAGGGATAATATCTATCCAATATACTGCTGGGAGGGTACACAATTATTGTTACACTAGTGTTATACCAAGTGCAATAAAAGGGTGCGGGGAAAAGGGATCTTTTTAACCGTAAATTTATATTGCAATAAGAAAATGGAGGAGAATATGAGGTACTCATCAACTTGCATATACTGTATTCCGTTGATTAATCTGTTTATTTTATAACTAAATTGACAAAAAACACAATATACAGACACTTATGACATACCATGTCATATCAGCAATTAAAATTTCAAATTTAAATGACATTTAGCAATTATCTTAATTGTTGATATGACATGGTATGTTATAAGTGTCTGTATATTGTGTTTTTTGTCAATTTAGTTATAAAAGAAACAGATTAATCAACCGAATACAGTGTCTGCAAGTTGATGAGTACCTCATATTCCCCACCATTTTCTTATTGCTATATATATATATATATATATATATTATCATTAATAAATCATAGGGCAGTAAAAAAATTTTTGAAATTTAATTTACCACCAGTGGTCCAGCAAGAATAAAAATTAGTCAATATATATATGTATATGTATATATATATATATATATATATATATATATATATATATATATATATATATATATATATATATGTATATATATATGTATATAATATTTATATGTAAATATATATGCATATATTTATATATATATATATATATAAATATATATATTTATATATATATAAATATATATATTTGTGTATATATAAATATATATATTTATATATATATATGTATATATATATATATATATATATATATATATATAAATATATATATTTATATATATATATGTATATATATATATATATATATATATATATATATATATATATATATATATATATATATATATATATGAATATATATATACATTGCTGTATATCTATCTGTCTATCTATTTATCTCTCTCTATCTGTCTATCTATCTATCTATTCATCTTTCTATCTCGCCTGTGTGTGTATGTGTGTGCATATGTGTGAACGTGGTGTTTGTGTTTGTGTGTATGTGTTTGTGTGTGTGTTTGTGTGTGTGTGTGTGAGTTCGCACGCGTGTGCGCGTACACTTGAATTTATACGAAAAAGCGTTGGATAAAATATATTCGTGTAATATTTTGCACGACTTACGTCACTCGGATCTAAGAGGACTTTCGGTGTGGAAAGAGTCCCCTGAAAATCATTCACATTGTTGACATAGTCAAATATATTGGAAAATACAGAATTTGCACTTTAAACTTTATGTTTATTTACAGTTGTTTTTTTCATAATAATTATCCGACACGTGTTTCGATCGCATTGAACAAACGAAATGTAAATAAACAAAGTTTAAATGATCAAATTCTTCATTCTTCTTATTATCAAAATAGTACTTTACGCTCTACGTACTAAGAAAAAAAAAACTGTAACATTGAATGAGAGTTAAAGGAAATTTATCATGAAACGCACCATCTGAAGGAACCAGCCTAGGTATTTCACATAGAGAAATTCGGTATCTGCCAGGATATTATATCCCTCCTCTTCCTATGTATCTATATATATAAAAATGAATATGTCTGTCTGTCTGTCTGTCTGTCTGTGTGAATCCCTAAAACTCGAGAACTACACAACCAATTTTACACATGCCTTACTTAGGGTTCCAGTTGTGTTTTAGTCAAAAAAATTTTTTAACATCTTGCAGAGTTCGAGCAGACGGCAACATAATATCTCCTCCACTATTTAAGTATTACGTGTCAAAAGTGAAACAAAAACACTCATGTCAAATACTGTCACTTTAAAAATGAAACTATTCCACTAACTGAAACAATCACATTTCGATACTGTAATGACAGATACTTTCAGAGAGAGAGAGAAAGAGAGAAAGAGAGAGAAAGAGAAAGAGAGAGAGAAAGAAAGAGAGAGAGAGAGATGTATACGTATACATATAGATGTATATGTACACGTATATGTATAGATATAGAGAGAGAGAAAGAGAGAGAGAGATGTATATGTATACATATATATGTATATGTACACGTATATGTATATATATATATATATATATATATATATATATATATATATATATATATATATATATATATATATATATATATATATATATATATATATATATATATATATATATATATATATATGTATATAGATCTATATGCATGCATGTATATGTATACATATGTGTAGATGTATATATATATATAGATGTACATGTAATATGTACACATATATACATATATACATGCATACAGATATCTATACATATATACACCCATCACACACACATACACATGCACACAAACACACACATCAGTCATTTGTTTTCTTATCCAAAACTACGTCAAAAGTACTGAATGGATCTTTATGAAATTTGGAAATTATATTCTTTGCATAACGGCCATAACTCCCATGAAAATTCATATATTTTTGATGTTGATGAAATTTTAACCCGAACATAACAGATGAGCATTATTTAGAAAATGATGTCACACGTTATCGAGGCTACCATTCTTTCTGGATGTGCAAAAGAGGATGACGTCTTTATTCCAAGAATTCCTCTTACTCCATCAGGAGCAGACATTCCTTTTACATTCAGAAGACTACAATTCTCCCTTCGTGTGACTTTTGCCATGTCCATAAACAAATCTCAGGGTCAAACACTGTCTGTAGCTGGTCTTCTCTTGGAAGAGCCCTGCTTCTCACATGGACAACT
>NC_142931.1:110805061-110812561 GCF_046866305.1 Octopus bimaculoides
CTAAACCACGTGATCTCTTTAGTTTGACAGTGCACCGTCTCATTCACCTCAACTGTCGTATTTTAATATATGCATCGGCTTCTTTGTAACTAAGTAAACACGTTGAATTTTACAGGAGAAAGAAAGGAATAGGAAGATAAGATATTCATGCTGCTCCGTCAGATATTATGGTTGGGTAAATGAGGCGATGACTGAAAATGCGACAGTCTCGACACGCCCCTTTAATATACAATCTCGCCGGCTGATTTAAGAGACGTATTTAGATGAATATATTGTAAAAGGAAGGTCTTAGAGGGGTTAAATCGTACTGTGTATGAGCAGTGTTGGCGAAAGAATCTTCATAAAATGCAAAGAAATGTTTCCAATTAGCAGCGGAAGAATATTTTCGCTGTCTGTCTGACTAAAATGACCTATAATTTGGTACAAATTCGATCTATCTCCTACTAGCATTGGTCGATATGTGGCGACTCTGTAAGAACGTGTATTAGTGTGTGTGCGTGTGTGTATGTATGTGGGTGGGTGCGTGTGTTTATGTATGGTCTGCATACGTATGTGTGTATGTACATATATTTGGGTTTGTGTAGATGCAGCTGTGTACATGTGTGGATGGACAGACGGTACAACAAATGTCTGGCTGTAGTAAATCCAAAATCTCTCAGTCATTTGTTATGTTTGCTATCAGAAAGATAACGGAAGAAACATGAAGTTTAATCAAACGGAAACATCTTTGATAAAGACAATCGACCAAGTGATATCCATCCATAACAGGCAGTCGAGCCATAAATGAGAATGGACAAGATGGAGTCGAACTTTTGTTTCCCCTTTTCGCCTAATAAAGTCGACATTAAGAAGCAGATTGTGAACTCTCAATGTATACGGCCTCATTTCCCAGTCATAATATACCTGTCAATGAATGGGTCAGATTTGCAAATGACTCTTACACTGTATTTGCTTTCGCTTTATAATTGACTTGTCTACAGTTCTGTCTCCACCGTTATTGACAGTAAAGTTAATGCAATAATGTTTGCGTGACGTGTCCAATAGAAAGTCATATCAGCTATTGTTAAACTTCAAAAGAGACATAATGGGGTGTGGCAAAACATTTTCTTGAGCAAGTCGTTTCATTACCCACCTTAGGTTTTATATTATTTTATTTTATACCAAATGCGATAATGAGTTTTGTAGAGGAGGTAGGCAAACACTACACTCAACATTTTATGTTGTGAGTTCAAATTCCACGGTAGAAGTTCGAACTAAATTTTATTTCTTTAAATACGGTAAATTGCTTTCAAATTTCGACACAAGGCCAGCAAGTGTGGAAGAGGAATAAGTCGATTACATCGATCTCCAGGGCTCAACTGGTACATATTTTATCAACCTCGAAAGGATGAAAGGCAAAGTCGACCTCGACGGAATTTGAACACAGAACATCAAGACCGACGAAATGCCGATTTCTTTATTGCCCACGGGGGGGGGGGGGGGGGCTAAACATAGAATGGTACAAAACAACTGATTGGGATCAGTAATGCGAATGGTTTACATAAAATACGACTTTAAAAATTATATAAGATATTAAAAATCGAATGATATTAACAGTACGTTAAACAATACAAATGAAGCGATGATCAGGCCACGCTCCGAACCCACAAGCCCCGATCTATCGCTGGCACCTTTTTTTCCCCTTTTTTTCCGTCTATTCACACGGCTCCTTGCACGCACAACACTCGTGCAACATGCCTCCATCTCTTTTGGAACGTACACTCCGACAGACATCTACTCTCCAGCAAAGGATGAAAAGCAAAGTCAATCTCTGCGGAATTTGAACGCAGAACGTAAAGACAGACGAAATGCCGCTATGCATTTTGCCCGGCGTGCTAACGATTCTTCCAGCTTGCCGACTTTTCAAACACAATAAATTAAAAGCCTTTCTTCACAATCGATAGAGCGGCAGTAGTTGTGTTCTGAGTTCAAATCTCAGTATCGAATTTGTGTTCTGAGTTCAAATCTCAGTATCGAATTTGTATTCATTATTTCGATATCTATACAATAATGTATCACTCAAGACTCGGAATCGATCTATATTCTTTACCCAGAATATGTGATCATGTACCAGTGTTTAGAATCCTATATTGGGATTTATTTAGTTGCAAAGAACTAATTTGTAGTGAAAACTGATGCGTTGATCACATTAGTGTAAATCAATAATTTAGTAGAAATGGAATTAATATAAACTGTTAAGCAGTGGATAAATGCGTTTAGTGTCGCACCACACATTGGATTGGGATATCGGAAATATTTGCCTTTGATCACACATAATTGTTAATATATATATATATATATATATATATATATACATATATATATATATATATATATATATATATATATATATATATATATATATATATATATATATATATATATATATATATATATATTAAAGGTAGCTCAAAAACTACACTGTGGTTGATCTATTCGAGTATTACACATCTTTTAAGAATTGATCCTAGTACCTATACCAGAAAATGATATTTTTTAACAATGCTGGTTTTGTTTTCCGCTCTTTTTAACTTTCTTGCTCGTATTCTTACTAAATGTAGATGGTGACACACGCGCTGACTCTATTTCACTTCTTTTACTATTATTTGTTAACTAAAGGCGGTGGAATGGCAGAAGCGTTAGTGCGTCAGGCAAAATTCTTAGCGGCATTTCTTCTCAACTCCTTATGTCCTGAGTTCATCTACTGCTTAGGTCAACTTTGCCTTTCATTCCATCGGGATGAATAAAATAAAGTACTACTCGAGTACGGGTTCGATGTAACCAATTGCTTGTTCCTCGCAAATTTGCTGGACTTGTACCGAAATTGGAAAAGGAATAATTATTAGTCGACTAGTTAAACAGTTAACCAATTACTAGTTTGAATAATCGTTTGGTAAGTCAATCAATCATCGAAGTCCGTCAGAGTTCTTTCGATTTGAATTAAAGAGAGAGCATATTGTTGATGAGTTTGCATATAGCGATTAAAAGACACTCACCATTATTTATTCGCCGAAAGATTAGTTAAACAATCGATTAGTTAATCAACAAAATATAGCCGTGGCTATGTTGTAAGAAGTTTGCTTCCCTACCACATGGTTTCCGGTCCATTCCCACTGCGTGACGCCTTGGGCAAATGTCTTCTGCTATAGCTTCAGGCCGACCAAAACCCTTGTGAGTGGATTTGATAGATGGAAGTTGAAAGAAGATCGTCGTATGTATATATATATATATATATATATATATATATATATATATATATATATATATATATATATATATATATATATATATATATATACATACATATATATATACATACATATATACATACATATATATATATATATATATATATATATATATATATATATATATATATATATATGTATGTGTGTGTGTGTGTGCATATGTATATATATATATGCATGTATGTATGCATTTATGCGCGTGTGTCTGTTTCTCCCCCTGCCATCGCTTGACAACTGATGCTGGTGTGTTTATGTCCCCCGTGACTTAGCTGTTCGCCAAAAAAGCTAGAATAAGTACGAGGTTTACAAAGAATAAATCCTGGGGTCGATTTCTTCGACTAAAACCCTTTAAGGCGGTGCTTCAACATGACCGCAGTCAAATGACTGGAACAAGTTAAAGACCAAAAGAATAACTGATTAATAATAATAATAATTAAAGAAGTGAAACAGAATCACTGTATGTGTTTCTTATTCGCATAATGATCCTCTCATGTTACAACAAAATCTGTTTGAACACGATTTCACATCAAGAATTTTAGAATCAAGTATACAAAACGATTGAATTTATTTATTAATTCCACTGGAGTGAGAATGAGATTAACCCCCCCCCCCCAGTAATAATGGGGTTTTAGCGGCAGCAAGTGGTGGCCTGTCTTGTTGGAGAGATCGTGCTGGTTGCTGTGGATATTATAATTATAATAATTAAGGTAATACTATTAACTAAAATTATATTTCTTATAATGAAGTAGACAAATGAGTTGCAAACGATGGCTGCAGTAAGAATTACTACGATCGTAATGACAGTACTAATCTCCGTGGCAACTGCAGAAGAAATTTGCATAGAAAGAATATTTTCGTTTGTCTTGACCTCAGTGTATGTAATTTATTGTCCCTGAACAGATAAATTACAAAGATAACCTTATAGCATTGATAATTAGAACATACACTTCGAATTCCGCCGAGTTCTATTTTGCCTTTCGTCATTTCAGTGTCGATAAAATAAATACCACTTTGAGCAGTGAAGTCGATATAATTGACTTCCCCATCCCTTCATGTTAGCTGGCTTTGTGCCTATTGTAGAAAGTATAATTAGATCTTACAAGTATCTAAGTACCGTATGTGCAGATATACTGACTGTGAAGTTTCTATAATGAATTTAAGTCAACGAAAGACTAACCTATCTTTGGATAAGATTCCCTGAAGTACCATATTCGGCAACGGTTTTGCTCAAAGTACCGTGTTCATTAATAGTACGCTTTAGAGTTCCATATCTAGAAAGTTAACTACCTAATCCTCTGAAATAGTTGAATTGAATTAAAGCTTTCGGAATTAGTTCTCTTTTCAAAGAGATACGATATTAGGGTTTCTAATTTGTACACAATACCTGAGAATTTGAGAGTAGGAGAGGGGCTAGTTGTTTAGTCAATATCATCGTCTCTAGTACTTTACTGATACATTATTTTATCGATCTTGTAAGAATTAAACGCAAAACAGCTCGCGATGGGATTTGAAATCTGAATGTGGAAAGCTTGAAGAAGGGATACAATATAATGTGTACAGTAGGTCTGAAATATTAACATGAAAAGCTGGGAAACCGATATCGTGTACGTTTGATATTTTGCTTCCTTTCTATTCATCAATGTATATCAAACATTATGTTAGTACTGTGTTTTATTCTGTGTTACATTAAATTTCCGTTTCAAATCTTGGCACAAGGTCAGCAATTTCCGGGGATGGGGTAAGTCAATTACATCGACATCAGTGCCCAACTTGTAACTATTTTATCGATCCCGTAAGAATTAAGGCCAAAGTTGATCCCAGTGTGATTTGAAATCAGAATGTAAAGAGCCCGAATAAGGATACTATATATCTGCTGCTGATCTGAAATATCAACAAGGAAAGCTGGGAAACCGTTATCGTGTACATCGAAAATTTTGCTTCCTCTCTATGTATCTGTATGTCTGAAATATTATATTAGTATTGTATTTTATTCTAACTGTGTTATATTAAATATAACAATGTTATTATCAAATGTAATCTTATTTTCAACGAAAATTCCTCCACTTCCCCATTGATTATCTGAATTCTGAAGTCTGCACCTGCAATATTATATTTCATATATTCTCAAACTTTAAGCAGACAAATATATAACTTTCCTTTCCATTCCGTAGAGCATAAAACTACTGCAGTCATTTCACAGCAATCAATTAATTCATAGAGTAATTATTCTAAATGAATACGAACATGAAACTCTTCAACATGACAGAAGAGATAATGATTGGAACTTTAAAACAAAACAAAAACGAAACAAACAAAAATAGTAAATATGAAAAACAAACAAACAAAAATACAAAAAAAAAAACAAGCATGTCACAAAATGTATTCAGAAAAAAACACAAAGAAGCATTAGCACAAACTAAAATAAAAATAAATAAATATATATATATAGATAGATAACAAATATACAAACAAAAGTCGATATTTAAATAATTATTAATTTATATGTCGCCAACTTTCTGTTTAACTTTCGTTATTTAACCATTATACATATATTTCTACATACATATATTCACACACACACACACGCGCATACATACACACACACACACACTCTCTGTTTCTCTCTCTCTCTCTCTCTCTCTCTCTCTCTCTATATATATATATATATATATATATATATATATATATATTATATTATATACCGTTATGTATGTATATATGACTGAATGTATGCATATATGTATCGATGTATGTATGCATATACATTATTTTTTTTATTTGTTATCTGTATATTATTGATTATGGTTATGGTTGTTTATAAACGTTTATCTATAAAATTTTGCGAAGCTAGAAATTAAAATATAAATAATGAAAATATAATTCTACAGTCAATAATTTTGATTAAATCCAATGGGATAGTCTACAATCATATCAGTATTTTATAATTTCATTCTAAGTATTATAGCAACATTTTATTATTTCAGCACAATTTATAGATAAAAACAAAATAGAACGAATCAAAATTCAAAATATAAAGATTGTTTAAAAGATTGACCAAATTCACAGCATCATTTGCTAAGAGGTTACCTCATCTTATTATGCCAGCTTAAACATTCAACACGTAATTTCTACATATTTTTTGTACAGCTTTAGTAATGGGGATTCTAAGTTCGACTCATTGCTATGGACTATTGTATTTGCTTAACTCTTGTTCTAATAGAACAGATTTATGATGGTTTCAAATTTTGGTACAAATCTAGCAATTTTAGGAGTAGTGGCTAGTCGAATTCACTGATCCTAGTGTTCAACTGGTAATTTTCTTAACTTCGAAGAATGACAAGCAAAGTCGACCTCGCCTGAACTTTAAATCGGAAGCAATGCCGCTAAGCCTTTTTGTTAGTTTGCTAACTATTCCGTTAGCTCGCTGCCCTGAACATGTTTATAATAGTTTCAAACATTGGGACAATGCCAAAAGTTTTTGCGGAAGTGGTTAAGTCGATTATATCAACCCCGGTTGAACACAGCTGCTACTTATTTTAACGAGCCAGAAATAAATGAAAGGTAAAGTCGACCCCCGCGGCATTTGAACTCGAACGTAAAGTCGGGAGAAATGCTGCTAAGCATTTTGTTCGCCGCGGTATCGATTGTACCAGCTCGCCTCCTAATTGCATAATAACATTGGTTTAAATTTTGGCACAAAGCCAGTAATTTCGGAGGAGGAAGTAAGTGGATTTCATCGACCCCAGTGCTCAACTACTACTTATTTTATCAATCCCACAAGGATGACAGACAAAGTCGACCTCAGCGGAATTTGAACCCAAAACGTAAAGACGGCTGAAATGCCTTTATGCATTTTGCTGGGCGTGCTAACCATTCTGCAAACTTCCCGCTTTTGAAGAGATTATATTGAAACACATTCAAACATGATAGTTCTCTTTCTTGTCCCAGCACTTGTACGCTCATAATAATATAATCGAATGGGACCTATCTAAAACAATAGTTTCAGCGACAATTACCTGCTACTTCTAGAAAATTGAGTGAGAACGCAGAGGCGTGTGTTTTCATATTTTACTTGTTTCAATCATTGGACTGTAGCTATATTTGGCCAACGCCTTCAAGGGTTTAGTCGTAGAAATCAACTCACTACCTATTTTGGGGGAAAATCTGGTATTTATTCGATCGGTTTCGTTTGCCGAACTGCTACGTTACAGGG
>NC_142931.1:110817561-110822561 GCF_046866305.1 Octopus bimaculoides
AATACGTATATATATATACGTAAATATATACATATATATACATACATATATACATGCATATATATACACACACATATATATGTATACATTTAAATGTACATATATATACATATTTATATACACATATATGTACACATATATATGCATATGTATATATACCTATACATGTACATATATGTATACATATATATATATATATATATATATATATATATATATATATATATATATATATATATGTACATATATCTACATGTACATATACATATATATATATATATGCATAAATATATTTACATATATATATACATATGCATATATATTTATACATATAACATACATATATATACATATGTCCTGGGAACTGTCCTGGAGCCACTACTGTTCATAGTGGCCCTTCTGGACATGCCCACGGTCACTCGGAGAGCCACTGTCACTAGCTACGCTGATGACACAAAACTATCTCAGGCAATAAAGAATCCTGATGATATTGTAAGTCTACAGAATGACCTAAATGCAATATATGAGTGGGCAGACCAAAACAATATGCAGTTCAATGCGGAAAAAATTTCAAGTACTGCGCTACAAGGCCACAAGTGCCTCCCAACTGGCATACACAGGACCTGGAGGCACTGAAATCCCAGAACCACAAGCCGTGAGAGACCTGGGCATCAACATTTGTAGTGATGTATCATTTCACATACACATTGTCAAGTTGACAGCAAAGTGCAGATAGCTGGCGGGGTGGATACTGAGGACATTCCGTACAAGGGATCAAAAAGTCATGCTGACTTTATGGAAGACATTTGTCCTGAGCCGCCTAGACTATTGCTCGCAGTTGTGGTCACCACAGTGTCAAACGTACAGCAGAATTCGAGGCAATTCAGAGGCACTATACAAAAAAGATCGCCACAGTCCAGCAGATGAACTACAGGGAGCGACTGCAGGCACTAGGTCTCTACTCCCTGGAACGCAGGCGGGAGAGATATGTAATAATTTACATATGGAAAATACTGGAAGGACTGGTGACAAACTTTGGCATCAAGTACTACAGGAATGCCCGCACGGGTCGCCACTGCATGGTGCCAAAGGTGCCGTCCACTGCATCTCACATAAGAACAAGATACTGCAGCAGCCTCGGTTTCAGAGGACCTCAGCTCTTCAATGCCCTGCCAAAACATTTGAGAGACCTGCAAGACACGGATGTGGAGGTCTTCAAGGCAAAACTCGACGCTTTCCTCTCCACGATACCAGACGAACCAATGACTCGTAATGAGACACAGTTTAGGGAAGCGCTGTCAAATTCTCTTATACACCAGATGTGCCATCAAAACTCTTGATTGGACTATATCAGGTGCAGGAGAAGAGCCATGCAAGGAACGTGAAGAGAGCAAAGCATAAAGACAGAAAATCACGGTGGTGCTCCAGTATGACCATAGCCACTTGGCTGAAAGCCATAAATTATTAAATAAATAAATAAATATACAAATATATATATATACATATATATATATATATATATATATATATATATATATATATATATATATATATATATATATATATATGTGTGTGTGTATATATATATATATATACATATGTGTATATATATATATATATACATATACATATAAACATATACATATATATATACACATATACATAGATATATTAATATACATATATATATATATGTATGTATATGTACATATACATATATATATATATATATATATATATATATATATATATATATATATATATATATATATATATATATATATATATATATATATATATATATATATATATTAATAAATTATAGGGTAGCAAAAAAAATTTTAGAAATTTTATTTACCACCAGTGGTCTAGCGAGAGTAAAAAAAACAGTCAATAGACTATGTATTATTCATTTAAAATGCAGAGATGCCTATAATAGGACATCTAACCCGCTAGAAATAGCAGCAAAATACTACATACCACAAAAATTTGGGATAATTTCGAAAGGGAATGAAAAATAAAAACATTTACCAATCTATATTCTGTACCATGGTTTCAAGTCAATTTTAGTAAGATAAAAATTATATATCTTACAAGGTCGGACTATCATCAGCAGAAATGACCAGACAACAGATGAAGCACGAGTCAATAAGCAGCATGGTTCGTGTTCCTATGTCTAATTTTTCAAAATATACCGCGTATATATACATATATATATACATATATGCATACAGTATCAATTTAAATACATTTAAACACACGTATATTCATATACATATACGTACATATATGTATCTATACACATATATATACACATATATACATACATATACGTACATATATATACATATATATATATACATGTGTAAATATATACATACATACATATATACATATATTTACATATACATATATATATACATATATATGTACATATGTATGTACATATATATATACATATATATACATACATATATATATACATATATATAAGTACATATATATACATATATGTATACGTGTATATATACATATATATATATACGAATATATATATATATATATATATATATATATGTATATATATATATATATATATATATATATATATATATATATATATATATATATATATATATATATATATACGTACATGTATATATACATTTACATATAGATGTGTATATACATATATATATATACATATATATATTCATGCATATATATACTTATATATATACACACTCACACACATATCTATATATATAAATACATATATATACAGAAATATATGAACATATCTATATATATATTTACAATCACATATAATAAAGCTTTAAATATAGCATGTGTATACAAATGAAAGTAAGCTAAAAAAATACTTACTTTTAATTAGCAGAATTTCACTAATCTTTGTGGAAGTTCGTATATATACAGTATATTATATATAATGTGTATCTTATGTGTAAGCTATTCCGTCTTTTAATTTTTCAGACATAAGTTTAGCGTCCTTGCACTATACCCATTTTCAGTAGGACACACATACTGCTATTCGGTACTAATACTGCATCACCGGTAATATATATACAGTGATTGAACAAAATAATGGAAACACCTAGCATGAAAGCATTATAATTTTGAAATATCTAGAAAAAACCTCAAGACATTGACTGTTTCTATGTTTTTTTATGTATTTTTAGTTTTGGTTAATGTGTTTTGCTAAAATTGCTGTTTCTCTTCGAATATCATCAGAAAAAGGTAATTAAAATTCATTAAAATGACAGATCTACCGGACTTTGAAAGATGTCAAATTGTTGGTGCTCGTATAGCAGGTGATAACATAACGAAAACAGCCGAAATATTTGGTATATCAAGAAGTACTGTCTCGAAAGTAAAGATAGCCTTTGCGAAAGAGGGAAAAATCTCCTCGTCGAAACAAAACTCCGGAATAAAAACCCAAACTTTCAGATTAGGACCGTCGGACACTTACGCGAATTGTTAGAAAGGATCACAAAAGTACAGCTCCCAAAATTAGTGCAGAGCTTAATGACCACCTCGAGGACTCAGTTACCACAAAAACTGTTTGCCGGGTGCTGCACAAAGTCGGAGTTCACGAGAGGACAGCTATCAGAAAACAACTATTTTCAAAAACAAACGCTGCAGTACATTTAGAATGGAGTAAAAACCTATAGATTGGTCCCTAGAGGTGTGGAAGAATGTTATTTTCTCGAACGAGTCATCCTGTACCTTATTTCCGACCATCGGCCGAGTATGGAGACAACCAAAAGAAGCATTTGACCCAGACTTCCTTCTGCCAACTATTAAATACAGAGGAGGATCTGTGATGATCTAGGGGACTATATCTTGGGAATTCGTCAACCCAATTGCATCCCTTCATAGCAGAATTAATAGTCAAGGCTATTTAAGCATTTTATCTGATCAAATTCATTCTATGGTTGCGGAACTGTTTCCAGAGGGAAATGTAATCATTCAGGATAATAATGCACCAATTCACTCAGCTAAATTTGTTACTGATGGCACGAGGAAGATTCCAGTGAAGTTGAACATCTTATCTGGCCACCCCAGTCCCCAGATCTCAATATTATTGAATATTTACGGTGCATTTTAGAAAAACATGTAAGGAGGAGTCGTTATCCTCCACCATCATCACTACAAGAACTGTAGACTGTTTAAGCAGAAAAGTTTACAAAAATTCCATTGGAAACAATTCAAACCTTGTATGACACCATACCTCGTAGAATTCAAGCTGTAATTACTGCCAAAGGCAGTCCTACCCCATATTAAAATATATTTGTTTGAAATTTTAAGGCGTTTCCATTATTTTATATATATATTTACACACATATATACATACATAGGCACACACACATCGTTTATTTGATTGAGTTAGGATCACCATAACAACAATATATGCATAATGTATATTTATATGTCAATAAATTATTATTATTATTATTATTATTATTATTATAATTATTATCATCATCATCATCATCATCATCATCATCATCATCATCATCATCATCATCATCATCATCGTCATCATGATGTTATATTCATATATTTTGTTTTTCTTTATCGGTTGTCTTATTACTCACAAAATCGATCGGAAGATATCTGTATGTTTACATACGTAAGGCTATGCACGCGTGTATATTCATTTCTTGATAAATATACATGAGTATATGTATTATTCTCTAAACGTATAGTTATAGATACGCATGTAAAACAAAACAAACAAACAAACAAACAAAAAAAAGACCTAATCAATACTTGCCGCACAAACAAACTGATAGACAACACAGTATATATGAATTCAAGCAAAAAGTAATTAACACATCCACCCCAAATACAAATAAACCAAAGTTCACTCTCACATCCACATATACAAACATATGTTCATCTACATGTATACATATGTATATATGAATATATATATATATATATATATATATATGTGTGTGTGTGTGTGTGTGTGT
>NC_142931.1:110825061-110845061 GCF_046866305.1 Octopus bimaculoides
ATGAAAAAAAAATCAAAGCTCCAATCGGGTTTATCAATATTCATGGTATCGGTAGATAGTAATTCTGTGTCATCTGATGTAGTTTTCCAGTCCTTGCGCAAACACAATTTCTGTGTAATTCCTCTGCAATACCTGCCAGTAGCGGGTTATAATGCAAATCATTATGTAGAAAATGGTGATGATTATATTGATCTTTTTCTCATTAAAAGCTAAATGCTACGGTTTGCATCAATAAGAGATGCATTTTCCCCTTAAAATGATAGATTAAATCATCCAAGTCATCTGTCATCCATTTTAATTCTTTATTCCACAATTAAGTTTAGTACATCGTCAAATAAATCCAGTAGGTGGTACAGAATGTTATCCTAGTAAGGCCATCGTACTTCTGTATGGAGGAATATTTTGTCAATTGTTATACTATACAGTTTGTAAAGCGTTCTATCAAATTTTGTTAACTTTTGAGCTAATTGAAGATCTTTACTGCAGTTCAGTGGGTCTTATCTCAAATATTTCTGTTATAAATTACTATAGAATGAGTCTATAGTTTTTTTAGCCAGCACAATATGTCACAACGAATGTAAACATGTATTGAGTTTATATACACAAAAAATTCTCGGATAAGAAAAAAAGGAACCGATGCATGTTACATATTTCGACGCTACTTGGGCGTCTCTGCGATGCTATAACCAACAGTAGAGTCGTCCAGCTGTATGGAAAATTTATGTTTACGAAGCTTATCAATTTACTGATCTTTTAGTCATCTGCTATTCCATTGATCCAACTAACGAAGGCTCGTCACTTACATTGGGTCATCTCATAAACAATGCAGTTTTTTTTATACTTCTTTTATTTTTCAAAATTACGATAAAGTTTTTTTTAAATCTAAAATATATTCTCCTTCATTTTCTACAATGCTCTTTCATCAATCTGCTAGACTTGCAAGGCCCCGCTTTCAAAATTCACTTGTCCGTGACGAAAAATACTCCTCCAGTACTGTTCTGACCTCGTCTACAGAATTCATATTGTTTCCGTCCAAATGATTTTGAAAACTGCGGAATAAATGATAATCAGATGGGACAATATTCGGCGAATATAATGGGTGGGGCATCGTTTTCCATTCAAAGTACTCCAGCCTTTGGAATATCATCTTCGCTGTATGTGGCCGCGAATTATCCTGATGGAAGAACACCTTTCGTCTTGAAACCAATGATGGTCGTTTTTCTTCTAGCGCTGACTTAAGAGGCTCAAACTGCTCGCAGTAAATCTCCTTTGTTATCATTTGGTTTGGATTTAAAAGTTCAAAGTGGGCTAAACCTTTCATATCCCACCAAACAGATAACAACACCATACGTGGGTGAAGACCTTTAGCCTGGAGTGTCGGTGTTTCTCCTTTCCCTACCTCCTGTCTTCGGTACTAGACACTTTTATAGAAAACCCATTTCTCGTTACCACTCACTATTCGGTCCAAAAAAGGTTCATTGGTGAGACGTGATAGCAAAGAAGAGCACACATTCACTCCCTGCGTGCGAATAGACTCGGAAAGTTTGTGAGGAATCCATTGACCGAATTTGCTGACTTTTCCTAAGTCACGCAGACATCGATAAATCGTTGAATGACCAAATCTAAGCTTCTCTGCTAGTTCCTCAACACTTACGTTGGGATTTTGTGCCACCAGCTTTTGCAGGACATCGTCGTTGAGCTTTATAGAACTTTCAGGATGAGGCTCGTCTTCTAGTCTATAGTTTCCGGCTCGGAATTTCTGGAACCTCGTTGACACCGGCTTAAGCTTATTGTCCAATCCCCATATACTGCATTAATACTCTTCGCACTTTCTGTTGCGTTGTTGCTTTATTGAACTCAGAAAGCAAAATATGCCGAATATGCTCCTTTGTCACTTCTATTATAGCTTTGAAAAAATAATTGTTAAAATCGAACTGCCCTCCTCAAAACTTGCACTAAGAATAAGGATAAGATAAAATTACTACCTGCTTTTATAGCAAGTTCACGCAGATAGTTTAACCCGAACCCTCCAACTTTAAGTTCATGCAATTGAAGAAACCGCCTTATTTATGGGATGGTCCAACATTTATGTTTCAGCACATCAGTCGCATTTTATATATTACAGATGGCAAAAACCTCACTCATCGCGAGTGTCACCAGCGTTTTGACCCCAGGATGAAATGTTTTGCATTTGTATTTGACAATTAATATTGATATAGATCGGACGTTCCTACCGCATCGTTAAAATCAAATTGGTTGTTATTGGCAAACATCATCATAATTGTGTTACTTTTAGAAAATTCCTTCTGCATCTCGAAATACTCATATTTTTGTTAGTGAAAATGTTGGTTAAATAGTCATTAGGTATTATTGATGGTAAATATCACCATAATTGTATTTCCATTTCCAAATTATTTCTTCAGGTTCTTGAAATATTTAAATGACTTCATTTTGCGTCAGTGAGCGTGTTTGGTAAATGGTCACGGTGTCTCGATGGAATCATATACTCATTTGAGAACGTCTGCTTACAAAAAAGACGCCTTGAGAGACAAATATCTGTCAATGAATAAATAAATCCCAGTGCTAAATAATCAAGAGGTCACTGCCTACAAATCGTTTTAGAAATTATATAATAATAGTCGATATAAATATTGATTGGCTGATTTTTCCCACACATTCTGTACATTATATATGGAAGGAGATAATGAGTAAACAAAAGAAAACGAGTGCACATACTAGGCTTGGTGGCAGGTAAGGAATAAATTAGCGCAACAAATACACAGACACTGTGAGAGAAACTATCATAGAGACAGAAAGGGTGGCGACTGAGTGGGAAGTGAATGGCAAAGAAGTTATGGGAAGACAAACGAAAAATATTTTATTCCATTTTATTTTAAGGTAAAAAATATTTTCCTTTTCAAAATTATTATCCTTTTCATCCTCTCGTATGAAGACTTGAACATTTGATTAAAAGTTAAATTAGAATTATTGTATGTTTGCTATATTTTCTGATATTACCTATGGTGGCAAAAACATAATTATCCCTCATTCAACTGTTGAGATGCTAGTAAAGCACAAATGACTATTATCTGGGTTCTTGGCATGACAAAACAACGAAAAAGCCGATATACATATATATACACTTATATATGCACACACACACACACACACACACACACACACACACACACACACACACACACACACACACACACACATACACATACAAATGGTTGTATGAAAGTAATTGATAAAAATAATTCGCCATTAAACTGAGAATAGCGAATACTTTTTAGATGAGTACACATTTGGTTAAGGTTTACAGGTATGAGGTGGTCAGGAACTTCAGAATTTCGGCTTACCACCTTTGACAATCCGGTTCTATCTATCTATCTATCTATCTATAAATCGTTATAATTATCATCTCTCCATTCCTCTATCGATCTATGTATCCAACCATCTACCCTGCTACCTATCAACACACACACACACACACACGCACACACACAAACCCACACCCACACCCACCCACACACACACACACACACACACACACACACACACACACACACACACAGAGAAAGAGAAAACCATTCTCACACACATGCACACATAATCCTTAAGCATGCTGCCCTATATAGCCAAAAGCTACTGCGAACTTTGATCTTTCTAAATTTACTAATAAATTTCTTCATAATTCATTCGTTTTTCTTTCACTCATACCGCAGCCCTCTCTGTCCAGCTCAAACGAATATAGTTTACAATAGTTCTTCCTTTGCCTCCTCCATTTCTATCTTTACTTGCCATGCTGCTGCTGCAGCTTCTTCTTCTTCTTCTTCTTCTTCTTCTTCTTCTTCTTCTTCTTCTTCTTCTTCTTCTTCTTCTTCTTCTTCTTCTTCTTCTTCTTCTTCTTCTTCTTCTTCTTCTTCTTCCAGCTTCAGTTAACTTATGAAACCAAGTCAAATATTTTAAAAAACTTCTATTACTGCTATGTGGATCTTGCCCTGTTGAAAGATATATATATATATATATATATATATATATATATATATATATATATATATATATGTATGTATGTGTGTGTGTATATATCTATATATGAAGAGAGATAGAGAGAGAGAGGAAGAGAGAGAAATTCATATGATGATAATGACGATGATGAAGAAGAAGAACATGGTGACGGTGATGATGATAAGGGGGAAGAATAAGAGGAGGAAGAAAAGGAAGAGAAAGAGAAGGAGGAAAAGGAAGAGAAAGAGGAGGAGGAAGAAGAGGAGAATGAGGAAGCGTAACAGAACAATAATTATTATAACACTGATAATAAAAATATTAATGAAGTAGAGTGCAGAAGAAAACAGGGAGAGAGAGAAAAAGAGAGAGGAAGAGAGCGAAGAGAGAGAGAGAGAGAGATTGATAGATAGTTAGAGAGAGAGAGAGAGAGAGAGAGACAGAGAGATTGATAGATAGTTAGAGAGAGAGAGAGAGAGAGAGAGAGAAGCAGAAAGCAGGATATGAAACAAAGAAAAGCCAGATAAGTGAGAAAGCGACGGAATGGGAATGGAGTAGTCTTAAATGGGAAATTAGCGTCCGACAGCCATTGATTAAACGCATTTTTGGTCTACGATCAATGAGAAGTCCAATACACATACAGACATGCAAATACAAGCCCAGACACACACAAGCATTCTTAAACATACATACAATAGTCACGTATACACACATTCACATGCATACATACATATCTTATATATATATATATTTAGTATTATGTGAAATTATAGAAATAAATTAATAATACAAAGATGTATTTAAAAAAGATATTATTTAGAAGTGGATATACTCAGCTGTTCGAAAACTGATTCATTTGTACGTATTAAATGAAAAACATTTCATGTATACATATCTGTCTACTTATACTTCATTATGTGCTTCGATCTGTCTGTCTGTCTGTCTGACTGTCTGACTGTCTATAAAGATATATAAAGGTATATACATATATATTACTCATGTAATATATATGTATATACCGTATATGTGTGTTATACAGAAATGAAATAAAATATAATGTGTGTAATTGTAATGGTTATAAATATGCATATGTGTTTATATACCCAAGTGTGTCTGTGTACGTGTGTGCGTGCGTGTGTGTGTGTGTGTGTGTGTGTGTGTGTGTGTGTGTACGTAAAAATTTGGAAATTTTAAAACATATTTCTTCTCTATATTTTCATGTAGAGAAGTGAAATTTGGGTTGAGACAATGGCACGCATGTTGCACAGTACTCCAAGTTGCATTCAGGGTGGATATAAGAAACTCAGATATAATAAAGTTGTGAGAGTTTTAACGTTGGAAGTTTTGTCAAACATGTTTGTTTGAAGCTGAAAGTACATGGTACAATCATCGGGTAGAAAGAATATTTGAGTTGGAAATGCACAAGATTTTGTGGACGTTTCCAATTCAAGTGGAAATGAAGACGGAATATATCAAGTCAGTTATAACACTCACAGGAAAGGAAACTCAAATATGCATACTGAGTTATTCATTATGGCCACACTAGGATTGTGAAGAAAATAATTGGAAACCTGAAAAACTACAAACCCCTTAATATCTGAGTTTGCGAGTATTTGGTACATGACATCTGTAAAGATTGTACTAGTGATAATTGGTGTATTAGGGACTGTGAATGATGAAATATCCGGACAGATAAAGGAGGTTCGAATAGAAATAACTTGTAAAGCTTGTACAGAAGGCTTGCCCCTTATGAACAAGGAAGACCATTAGAAGAGTTTTGAGTACTTGAGTATTCACTGAAGCCGTGAGGATAACTAAGGTTATAGAGAATAGCCGGCTACCCACAGAAATTCTAACAGGAATACGACCAATTCTGAGGGAAGACGATAATAATAATGATTTTAAATTTTGGTACAAGATTAGTAATTTCGAGGAGTGGGTAAGTCGATTATATCGAACCCGGCCCTCAAATGACATTTATTTGATCGAGACCGAAAGGATGAGCGACAAGGTAGGTCAACCTCGGCGGGTTTTGAACTCAGGACGTAAAGGCGGACGAAATGCTGCTAAGTTTTTTTTTCCCCGCTGTACTAATAATGATTGTGCCCGCCCGCTATCTTTGAAATAATCCTTTGTACTGAAGTCACAAGGCTTGAAATTTTGGGGTGGCGACTAGTCGATTAGATCGACCCCAGTACGTAACTGTTACTTTTTCCCCCGACCCTGAAAGGATGAAAGGTAAAGTCGACCTCAGCGGAATTTGAACTCAAAACGCAAGGACGGACGAAATGCTGCTAAGCACTTTGCCCGGCGTGCAAACTGCTCTGCCAGCTCACCGCCGTTGTAATGATAGTAATCATTATTTGTAAGCCAGCGAACTGGCAGAACACCGGACAAGGTGCATGGCAGCATTACGCCCCTTTTTTACGCTTTGAGTTCAAATTCCGCTGTGGTCCACTTTACCTTTCATCCTATCGAGGATGATAAAATGAGTAGCAGTCGAACTCTGGGATCAATGTAAACGGCTTCCCGCATCGCAACAAATTTCATGCCTTCTGCTAATAATAGGCAGGTTTATTAATACTAATATTAATTTTATTCTGTTTCCTTGCCTTCAAATGATGTTAGTTTTTTGACGAACTCGTTCAAATTCCTCTAAATACATACGATTATCGTCTTAAAGGCAGAGAGCCGTTTGTTAATTAAAAATCAAGTAGACTGTCTACCCTTTGTGAAGAGGCCTGACTGAGTTATCTTATGATAAAGCTTGATACACTAGGCTGTCTATCACGCGCGCTGCTGTGTGTGAAAGAGAAAGGCGAATGTATATAACACCATGTTTCTTTTCGGTTGTTTTTTTTTTATTCTTCGTTTGTATTTTTCATTCTTAGAACCACAATGCACGCACATACATACAGACGCATATATATATATATATATATATATATATATATATATATATACATACATATATATATATATATATATATATATATATATATATATATATATATATATATATATACATACATATATATATATATATATATATATATATATATATATATAGATAAATATATATAAATATATATATATATATATATATATATATATATATATTATATACATATATTATATAGATGATAAAGATATATATATATATATATATATATATATATATATATATATATACACATATATATATGTATGTATATATCAAAATACACGAACGTGTGTGTGTATATGTATATATATATATATATATATATATATATATATATATATTATATACATATATTATATAGATGATAAAGATATATATATATATATATATATATATATATATATATATATATATATATATATATATATATATATATATATATATATATTTATAATTATATACATAAATATATGTATATAAGTGAATGTATACACACACACACAAAGACGCATATCTACATAAATGGAGTATTGAAATACATATATAAGAACTCGCTACTTTGAAAATGATATATCTACTTGGCTTGAATTAATTCCAGTTCAATGCAGTGATTGTGAGGGAGAGAGTAAAGGGTGAGTTGGGGGTAGCAATACCTATTGTACTTGCTCATATTAGTGCTGGGACTAATACATAAGAGATTCTTGGTAGCGCAAGATTGCAAGCCGCCATATGATGTCTGTGTGTGGGCATGTATGTAAGTATGGAAGAGACAAAAGGGCGAGAACTTGTGTTAATATGTATATACCTTATCTCTGTATTTATGAATATACTTATATGCATATATTATACATACATATATATATATAAATATATATATATATATATATATATATATATATATATATATAAATATACACACAGATATATATATATATATATATATATATATATACATAGAATATATACATATATATGTATATATACGTAAATAGCACACGTGTTGTGTCGGGAGGGCGAGGCCTTCTTGGCGGATGAGGAGATGAGAGCGGAGTGTAAAATTTGTGTCAAGAGCATTGAAAAGAACAGAAGCGAAAAAGAAAAGAAGAAACGAAGAGAACAGAAAGAGAAGTGGAAGAGATAAAAGGTGAAAAGCTATATTATATCTATCCAAAGAGCGCTATAGATTATTGAAGATTTTTAGGTGGTAACTGCACAAGAATGGAGTGGTGCAGATAGCCAATTCTATGTTGTGCAGTCATGCATGTACAAGGACGTATGTGTACATTTCGCAAGTAGATGTGTCTAAGTCTGAACAGTGAATATATACACGTGTTCATATGCTTTAGCATATGAATGCTTCTATAATATAAATGGATTTAAAAAATAATAATAATATAAGTAAAGGTAAAATGATAATACTACGGCTATACATCTCTTTGATTTACTCATACACGTACTCAACCACTTACATGGAGACAAAATGTATAGACATATACGCACAAAAGTACCTATAGAGACATAAATTCATAACTACTTATGCATGTTATTCATATATATATATATATATATATATATATATATATATATATATATAAGATATATATACATATATAGATATACGCATACATGTATACATACATATATATATATATATATATATATATATATATATATATATATATATATATATATGTATAGGCGCAGAGTGGCTGTGTGGTAAGTAGCTTGCTTACCAACCACATGGTTCCGGTTTCAGTCCCACTGCGTAGCACCTTGTGCAAGTATTTTCTGCTATAGCCCGAGGCTATAGTAGAAGATATATACACACAGACACATACATATATATACAGATATACACATACATATATACATACATGTATGTATACATGCTTACATTAGCATATATATATATATATATATATATATATATATATATATATATATATATATATATATATATATATATATATATATATATATATTATATATGTATATATATATATATATATATATATTATATATATCATTATGATAAATACGAATGCGCGTATATACATGTGAACAGGTTAATGAATATATGATCATGTCATCGTGTGAAAGCGATTAATATGATCAGACATTCAATTTATCAATTCAATCTCACACATGCGATGCATATATTACTCTTCTACGCATATGCATACACACGTGCAGTCATATACATATACATATATATGTATGTGTGTGTGTTAGTACATAATAATGCTTATATCTATTGTCCTTAATGAATAAGAACAACAGACATGAAGTGAATTAAAAATACGATACGTTATGCAAACTGAAATATTTACTTAGTTTGAATATTTGTGTGTAATACCGATGCGGACTTCGCAAAGCGTGTTTGATATGTGTCTCTGAGATAGACATCAAAGTCTAGTGAACTCTATCTCTACCTCTGCATGTGTGCGTCTGTGTGCGTTTGTGTGTATACGTATATAAAATAGTAAATCCAAAAAACGAACAACAAACACAAAAAAATGAACAACGATAGGACGTTGTACATGTAAAGTATCAGCAGACGCTCAGGGAAGGTAAGAAAGATGGTTTAACGCTTCAAGCAGACGCTCTTCTTCTAGAAAGGAAGACGGAGGATTCACATGTGGTTGCATTTTGAAATGACGGGAAGGGAATGGGTGAAGAAAAGTTCTTTCTAAGACGGGAGAGTGTAAGAGAAGGAAGTATGTGTGTGCGCGCAAGTATGTGTGGATGTGTGTGTAATAGCACGTGTGTGTGGTATGTGTGTGGTTTTGGCTGTTTAAATGTGTATGTGCGAGTTAACTTTGTGTCTCTTAATGTTGTAGGAAGAATTCAGCAGCATCGTAACCAGAGTGGCGGTCTTTTGTGTAGTTGTGTGTCTCTTCACATGTGCGTAGAGGAATGGTCAGTAGAAAGCTGTTTGAATGGCAGTTTGAAGTATGTGTACGTGTGTATGTATATGTGTGCGTGTAGTGTGTTCATGTATCTGTGTGTATGTGTGTGTGTGAGGGAGGGTTGTGTGTGGGGTTGTGTGTGTGGAGTAAATGTGCGTTCCTGTGTGTCTCTGCATGCGTTTGCGTGCGTGTGTGTGTGCATCTATGTTCGTGTGTATGTGTCGATGTATGTGTAATTGTGCACGTGTATGTATGAGTGTGTTGTGTGTGTGGGGGTATGTATGCGTCAATGTGCGTGTGTATGCGTGTGTATATGTGTGTTATACAGAAATGAAATAAAATATAATGAAATATTACAAAAATTAAGAGATGCAAGATAAAAAATAAAAAATAGAACAATAAAAATTAAAGCGATAAAGTAGAAATTAATACAATTATAAAAAGAAAATCAACTTGTAATAAATGGCATATATATATATGTATATGGCATATACACACACACACACACACACACACACACACACACACACGCACACACACACACACAGAATTTTCCTTGTATCCTTTACTTCTTTCAATCACTGGACTGCGACCAGCGAGCTTAGCTACCACCTGGAAGAATTTAGTCGAATAAATCGCACACAGAACTATTATTTATCAGTCTGATATTTATGCTATTGTTACATTTGCCGATCCGATCTGAGAAGTAATGAAATAAACAAACCAACACCGTTTGTCATGCGGTTGGTTGGGGTGACAAACACAAACAAAAACACACACGCGCATGTATGTATGTATGTATGTATGTATGTATGTATGTTTGTATGTATGTATGTAAGTATGTATGTGTTTTTCTTTTATGTCTTTTACTTGTTTCAGCCATTTGACTGCGGTAATGCTGGAGCACCGCCTTTTGTCGAACAAATAGACTCCAGGACTTAAATTCTTTGTAAGCCTAATACTTATTCTATCAATCAGTTTTGCCGAACCGCTAAGTTACGGGGACGTAAACACGCCAACATCGGTCGTCAAACGATGGTGGGGTAACAAACACACACACACAAATACACATATGCATATATATATGTATATTTCCAAAATTTCAAATTTATACATTTAAAAAGGAGAGAGATTCAACACCGGACATTTTATCCATTATTTTACATCAAATGTCAACATTTCTGTGTTTGACTATATTCAACCATCAATAAGTTAAATATTAATCGTCTCACACGTCATCAGGAATGAAAGTCCAAAAGAAAACATAATGAATCGATTGAACAGATCAAATTATATATATACATATATATATATATATATCATCATAAATATACAGGGATTAGCATTGAGTTGCTTCTCCAACATACTGAAAATTTAGAAATAGCAGTCAAAGAACTACTGATTCTAAACTACAAATTTTCCTCTTTGACTGCTATGATCACTTTAATGCAGTTTTGAATATGGAGATTAAGATTGTTTGGTATTGGATATTCATCGCGTAGTGTCCCTAGTCACTTTAACCTCTGTCGTAGTTGGACAGTCGAAGTAAATAAATAGACAAAATCCCTTCAATTTATAATATTCTCTAACCAAGTAATAATACACAATTACAACATATAAATGAATAATGAATAAAACAAAACGTGAAAACTACTAAAAAATATATTCTCTAATACTCATACGAGACCATATAGGTTAAAAAAAGTATAGAAGACCCTACATACAAGAACACCGTGTACATAGAACGAATTAGAAAAAAAAAACGCGAAAACCACTTTTTTGGGGTTTGTCCATTTACGTGGAAGCTCCGGGCAAAATGTTACAGTGTATGACTATCCTTGGGACATAAGTAATGTGTGTGTGAAGTTTGGTGAAAATTGGTTAAGAATTGTGGAAATGTATGCGTTAGTCAATATACCCACACATACTGTGATTTATATATACTAATTCTTTATTCAAATACCCAGGCTCTTATACAGAGATACTAGATATATATATATTATATATATATATATATATATATATATATATATATATAGTGAGACAGGAAAGATCTATTTTGTTGCTGTAGCTTAGTTGTGCTTTGGCAGACTCCAGCCAATCAGAGCTGGAGACGTAATAATATAAACTAGCAACTTCCTCCCAGCAGTATCGCGCGCCACTTTGGAATAGCTTGAGCAGCTGGGGATTTGACGACATACAAACAACATCGTTTTCTTCGACATGTCACATTTTCTGTGCCCACCACCGTCTACATGCAACTCATTTGATTAATATCAGTATAACGGTGTGGATTTTGGTGGTTATGTCGGGTTATCAATCATTTAGTTGCGAAGCGTAGACAGAACGCTAGAAGTAATATGAGGCATAAACAGAACGCTAGAAGTAATATGCACTCGTAACGGCGTTCGGCATGTACGTTGAAGATACCAACGTTTCACGAACATCACCCTTATAAGACAGTTTAAACTGGATACGATGTGTTTTTAATAGCGAGGTGAAGATATTTGTGAAAGTGAAATGAGGAAGTCATATTTATCTTAAGAATGTTATTTCGTTTCTTCATACTGGGTTGACTGTATTCTCTTGCTGACAAAAGCTTGAGTATAACTGCGTACGGTGTATGCAAATAAATCTTTAGCTAATTCATTTTTCTTATAATAATACGATGAGAGTTCGTACAGATAAAGATCAAGAGAAGGACTGGATCATCAAACTAATTCATTCCACGAGTACGTTGCCTAGTTGTTTGTCATTGTTATGAATAAGGAAGAAAAAACACGAAAAAACAACAACGTGAGGACGTGGAATAAGTACAGTGTTATTGGACGCTCAGGAAAGGAACGAAAAGAAAGAGGATTTCACAATTCGAGCGGAGCACTTTATCAGAAATGTAGAAAAAGTTCAAAGAAGGGAAGACAGAAACAGAAAATCGCCAACAATGCACACTTAGTCACAAATATACCTATTTATAGGTACTTTTACAATTTAAACACCTGATCCCGAAAATGTTATTATATATATATATATATATATATATATATATATATATATATATATATATATATATACATATATATATATATATATTGACAGAAATGACAAGACAACAAAAGAATGAAAGAGACCTAGATATTATGTAAATAGAGGAATTTATGATATGTGAAAAATATTCGGTAGCCATGATAAAACTCCGAGTTTCGATGGCTCAATAGCTGAAGAGATGCCGGTGTGGGTTTCCGCCTCGACATCCGAAACTCTATCTATCTATCTATCTATCTATCTATCTATCTATCTATCTATCTATCTATCTATCTATCTATCTATCTAGCACCGGCTAATCCTGTCTCTACTCATCACACACGAACTTCTGGACTCTCTACCTTTTTTATTCTGGACTATTTATTCTGGACTTTTTTATTCTAAACTTTGCACTCACCGGCTGCACCTTTCCTGCCTACGGATTACGCTGTACCTATCTACTGATATCTATCTATATATATATATGTATATACGTATATAAACAGATATATATATATATATACAAATAAATACATACACACACACACACACACACACACACACACACACACACACACACACACACACACACATATATATATATATATATATATATACAAACACATATATACATATGTACATATATATATACACACACACACATATATATAAATATGTGCATATATATATATATATATATATATATATATATATATATATATATATATATATATATATATATATATATATATATATATATATATATATATATACACGTGTATATACATATATACATATATATGTCATATATATATATATTTTTACAAAGTCTTTAAGAGTATGTAATAATAACTGTGTGGAGATTTTATGAAGATCACGAGCGATGTCTCTTGAACTCGAATAAAATATAAATGAAAACAAAATTTCAGTTTGTCACGTTCTGGCTAAAGTTCAATTTTTAATTATTTTTATTATTATTTTTATAATAAACACGCATCATTGAACAATGTCCTCATTGGATATTTGATTTCAAATTGGGAACCAACTAGCCAATCAGTAGTTTACTGCTTTTCAAGGGAGCAAGAGATAAGAGATTGGTCGTGCACTCGAGACGCTTTGAGTGTATTTTGCTGGCTGAAATGATTCTGACAGCAGCTTCCGGTAGATTGTTCTAAATGCTAATGGCTAAATGGCGGAAGCTCTTATCCTGTGTTTGTAGGTCTTGATAGCGATAGGTAGGGAGAGGGCGCGTACAACTTCTAAAAGCTGCTAGTTTTTTCTGCAGTAGTTATTAAAGATATTCACCTAAGAAAGAGATGTTTCTAGAAGTTGCTAGCCCAGTTTACCGCTAACCTTTGGTGATTTGCCAAGCAGAAAGATCGCTGGTTGTCTTGTAACTCAATGATTTTGAGTTCAATTTTTTGTTCTGGAAATTCTTTCACTGATTGAAACAATATAGGTGCAGGCGTGGCTGTGTGTTAAGAAGCTTGCTTCCCAACCACATGGTCCTAGGTTCAGTCGTCTACTTAGCCTCGGGCCGGCCAAATCCTTGTGAATGGATTTGGTAGATGGAAAGTGAAAAAAGTCCGTCGGGTATATATATATATATATATATATATATATATATATATATATATATATATGTATGTATATATATATATATATATATATATATATATGTATATATATATGTATGTATATATATATATATATATATATGTATATATATATGTATATATATATATATATATATATATATATATATATATATATATATATATATATATATATATATATATATATGTGTGTGTGTGTGTGTGTGTGTGTGTGTGTATGTGTGTGTGTGTGTGTGTGTGTGTGTGTTTGTGTCTGTTTTTGTCTCCCCACCATCACTTGGCAACCGATGTTGGTGTGTTTACGTCCCCATAACATAGCGGTTCGGCTAAAGAGACCGATAGAATATGTACTAGGCTTACAAAGAATAAATCCTGGGGTCGATTTCTTCGACAAAAGACCGTTTAAGGCGGTGCTTCAGCATGGCCTCAGTCAAATGACTGAAACAAGTAAAAGAATAAAATATACGTTGTTCTTCATGACTGCAGGAAATTGATACAAGACCATCTTGGAATGGATGTTACGTGAAATAGATAATAGGTTTTACATGTTTTAATCAGATGGTGGTTCTCCGCCAGTCGACGAGGAGGATTGAATTGCAGCTTCAGTTGAATTATCTTCTTCTGAATTAACGTCTAAATGCCTGTGCTGTCCACAAAGACGTGTACCCTTAACGAAATTGTCAGGCAACCAAAATAAGACTTTGGAATTACTTATACAATCAAGGAATTCTAAACAGTTCCCGTCTGATCCAGTATTACTCTTCAGATATGGATAGATCAGCTATAAACTATCGGAATCTTCTCTCAGTGACCTCAGAAATTTCCATGCTGGAACGAAATAACTTTTTGGACCAGTACGAACATCAACTGGATCCCATCTAGCAGCTGACAATAAAACATCCCGACCGATTCATAAGACATATTCCTACACTGAAAGCAACATTTTCACCCTCCTAAATAAAAACTCGAACACAACTGAGAACTTCCTAAGAAACTTTCCAAACCATATCATTTATATATTTATTTATATAAGAAAATCATATATATTAATATTAAATTATTGCATCCATTTTTAATAAACAAAGTCAATTGTTGCTTTTTATTTGATCCATTCTGATCATAAACAGCCGTTAATGGTAGGGAAAATGTTTCGACAGAAATTGATCTAGCTATGGTGAAACGTCATCAAGGAACAATTTTCGCAAAAGAAACTACAAAAATTTGTCTTACAGTGATGTACACACAAGAACGTATTGTCGCATTTCATGTGTTGCGATCACTTTCGTAGTAGCAGAAACTACCTTTTAAATTTAAAATATAAGATTGTTATAGACGTTATCTACTCTATAGAGTATCTGTAGGTCCAAGTAGTGAGATATAATACGTCAGAAAAATAAGGCAGAAGGTCACAGAGCGTCTTCATCAAAGCATTAGTTCAATGAAAGCTGATATGGTTTAGGCAACAACAACATAAGTGTCTGTAAATTATTTTTTGTATAAGTGGAGACCGCGTTCGTGTATTGCGTAGTTTGTAAGCCCACCTATTCCTCAAACTGCGATAGGTACTTCGTTACGATTGTCCGATCCACACCTCCTACCGACAGATCTTATCTACAATTTCTCAGTTAGTTAGTTATGTTCCAGTTCCATTCTGCACGCAAAACTTCTTCAGCAAAACTTCTTCAGAATTTCTTTTTCTCAACCCTTCTTGAATCCCTACCGTAGGCATTCATTTTCGAATTGAAACATCTTTTTCCACTTTAATCGGACAAGAGACAGATTAGTTTGTGTTATCTGTATTACTGTGAAGTGTTGTGCATCTAAGAAGCCTCACTTCTCTCTAAACTCTTCACTCTTTTCATATTTTCGAGATTTAAATCTAGGTACGAAAACATGTGACAGAATATACGATGCCCTAAAAGAGTGATAAATCCAAACTTCGTCAACTATCAACTAAATGGCTTCGATTCCAATATGAATGAGAAAATGAAACCAATCATAAGCAACCAATTTTAGTTTTTGTCCTGTATCATTGCTGTTACTCTCAGAGAGCAATTCTTTTTCTATGCCAAATTAAATTCTTTTTCCAAGGATCAAGAGGCTGATAAAAGATCTTAGCAATGCTATCAGAGTGAGCTGTATGGAAAAACAATATCATAAATTAATGTCTCATTTCATATTAGCTTCTCTCACAATGTAGTACAATGTCTAAAATAAAACCAAAATATATTACATTTGCCGATCTTTACTTTGTTGCCTCCTTTAGAAAACTTAAAGTAATTTTGTTTCCAAACTGGTTTCAAATTTCAGAACAAGGCCAGCAGTTTAGGAAGTGGGTTAAGTCAATTACATCGACCCTAGTTCTCAACTGATACTTATTTTATCGACCTCGAAATGATCAAAGACAAAACCGACATCCGCGAAATTTAAACTCAGAATGTAAAGACGGGCAAAATCCTGCTAAGTATTTCGCCTGACTTCCTAACGGCTCTGTCACTCGGGACCTGTTTTTCCGTATTAAGAATTTAAAACCTGATCATTCCCATTTATACACATATGTCAACTGCATCCAAGAATCTCTGAATAATAGTTTAAGATCTTAAACTCAAGATAAGGCACATACCTTTTCGCATCTCTGCTCTTTCACAAAAATAAGAATTTAGTGTGTGCTATTAGTTCGGGGTTCAAATTAAAGTCTTCGTTGATTAAAATTTGAAAATAATTAATCAAAACACATTGAATTGCTTCTAAATACTTAACTCTTTCTATTATGAGCTTTATCAAGTAATGATTTTTACTGAAGTTTCATTATTTCTAGTAGATTTAGAAAGGTTGAGTTGCTGGGGTATTGTTTGCACTCCACCTGAGTCATCCTTTAGTCAAGAGTTCAAATAAATTACTAGTACTTCACCAAGTTTTTGAGAAAACAATTTATTTCCACAAAGCTAGAGTTCACCCGAGTTTCGTGCATAAGCTTCGTACTATATGGGAACTTCAATTTGCAATTGACTGTTGGTCTATCAAGAAAGTTATTTAATCTTTTATCTGCTTCGTGCCCAGGAAACTATGGTAAAGATCTGCTCTCTCAATGATTCATTGATAAAGATTCACTTAACTAGTTTTAATTTCTTTTTTCGTTTTGTTTACTATACCAATAAGTAACACTAGCATTTCAAACAACTAACCGCTAGTTAACTGTATGCTAGACGTATTTATTATCTGTGAACTGAGTCCATAGATCAAAATGATCCGTCAAGAGCAATTTCTCTCTATGAATTGCCCAACAAAGCATGTTCAATTCGTCACTTAAGTAAGCATTAAGATTTACTGAGCTGTAAAATAATTTTAACAGTCAATGCGGCTACCCTGCTGGGGATGAGAAGAGGTAAAGTAAAGAGATGCGAAAGTGAAAGTAAGAGAAATCAATTGTAGGATGGATTGATTTCTCCACAAGTGATGAGAACGAGAATATAAAATGATGAAATATTAAAGAGGGGAAGTTGGAAAGGAAACAACTGCAATCACAAAAGCAATCACAACAACAGCAGTAGCAGAAACAATAACAACAACAGCAGAAACAACAACAAGAAAGCATCAGTAATTGCAATCAACAGTATCATGTGCAGCTAAAACAACAGCAATCACAACAACAACAATCACATAAGCAAGAACAAAAGCAGTCATGAAATTACCAACATCATCCCAAACAACAACAACACCAACAAAGCATTAAATAAGTCAGCTGAACGAAGACAAAAAACAGTAATAACAATTATACGTTTAATTGAACCACAACAATCACCACAGCAGCAGTTGTAATAACAATGACGACGACGATAGTAGTAGTAGTAGTAGTAGTAGTAGTAGTAGTAGTAGTAGTAGTAGTAGTAGTAGTAGTAGTAATAATAATAATAATGATGATAATAATAATAATAGTAATAAAGGCAAAAGCAACAAAAACGAATCCAATAACAGCAAGCTTGGTGTCACGAGAACAGTCACTTTCGTGAGTAAAAACTAGGACACAACAGATTCGGTAACGTAAGGACTATATGTTTGATTAAGAGGACTTACCTGAGTAGTACAGCAACAATAACAATAAAAACACAACAATAATAACCCAATTTGTAGCAGTAGAAGCAGTGGTAGAAATAGTAAGAACAACAACATGATTCAAACTATGTTCTTGTAGCTAGTGTCAGATGGAAGGGCTAAACTTGGCACGAACAAGAAACACTATGCAATTAATAGGCAAATATATGTGGTTGTAGAAATATTGCGAATTTAAGACTTCGGAACAAAATCCTGTTCACTGACAATAGAAATAAATTGAAACTAGTAGCTATAGTATTATAATGATGAGACGATAAAGGAATTTTCAATATCGTCGATCGGGCTATTAGAAATAACAGCCAAATTTCTCTTAATTCACAATCATCCTTCTTTAAAAAGTGGGAGAATACGTTGTATATTTATTTAATAAAAGAAAGGATGACCAAGGATGGAAATCTGTTAATAACTTGCTTTAGAGATATCTAGTAGCTTACGTTACATTATATTTTACAATTTTCAGTGACCTTTGGAAAACCTAGCCCAAATCGTGAGTTAAGACATTTTTCATATGGTGTTTTTTTTTTTAAGTCTACTCCATAGATCATTTTGATCTATGGACTCAGTTCACAGAAAATAAATACGTCTAGCGTACAATTAACTAGCAGTTACTAGTTTGAAACGCTAGTGTTGCTTGTTAAAGATTAATTGAATTATAATTTGTTGAGTTGATATTTATCAACAAATGACTGAGAAACCAATTCCTTTTTTACTATAGTTTCTTGAGTATAAAGCAGATAAAAGTATAAATAACTTTCTTGACAAGGCGGCAATCAATTGCAAAGTTGAAGTTTCTGGATGATACGGAACCTATTGCCAACAGACAGATGAGCTGCGACTAAATTGAATGAATTATTCTAACAGAAACGTGACGAAAAACGTGTAGTCTTTATGGATAACCAGAAGCTATTCATACATATAAGCCTCCCTTTTTTCCCACTCCACCGAAATCGTTCAAGCGAAGGCACCATTGTGGTGGCAGCGGTTACCCTCAGAATACAAATAGTCGAAGCAGATATCACAATGCGTTTCGCTCGACCATCAAACAATTCTGCCAAAACACCGTCCTCTGGACTGGTATTTATTTATCGTTGCTGTATTAAATAAAACATTGGAGGTGCAATGGCCCAGTGCTTAGGGCAGCGGACTCGCGGTCATAGGATCGCGGTTATGATTCCCAGACCGGGCGTTGTGAGTGTTTATTGAGCCAAAACACCTAAAGCTCCACGAGGCTCCGGCAGGGGATGGTGGTGAACCCTGCTGTATTCTTTCACCACAACCTTCTCTCACTCTTACTTCCTGTTTCTGTTGTGCCTGTAATTCAAAGGGTCAGCCTTGTCACACTGAGTCACACTGAATATCCCCGAGAACTACGTTAAGGGTACACGTGTC
>NC_142931.1:110850061-110862561 GCF_046866305.1 Octopus bimaculoides
GTCTTGTCTATTCTGACTAAACATTAAAAAATGATTTGAGCAGACATTAAGTTGTTTTTGCTGATGCCGTTGTTGCTTTAAACTCAGATCAGTCGTGATCAAGCCAATCGAGGAATTCCAGCCGTTGCTATTCTATCTAATTTTCACATACAGTGTATCTTGGACATCATTCAGTATGCTCTTTTATCAAAATAGGGAGGCGTAGGATTTGCAGGAATTTCAGCAGCAATTTTTTGCAATACCTTCATTTCCATTGCAGGAAACGAGCCTAGAAAAATTCAAAAAGTGCAAAATCTGCGAATCAGAGAAATCTGTCTCTGAATAAAACACTTATTCGACAAAATTACTTCCTTCTTTCGGAAAACGGAAGAGTACGATATAAGAGAAACCTTTGCTGTTACATCTAGCAGTTAGAAGGAACAGATACAAGCTATTCTGTTGATTCCTGTCCATTATTTCTTTCGAGGATTGGTAGTTGATCATGGAAATCTTCAAAAGATTGTATGTCCCTGGTGGGCAATGTTTGTCATATGGATTTGATCCCAAGCCAGGCGCTTTCATTGCACTTATTAGATATACCTGTAATTACCTTCATTATAGAAAATGGATAGATACTATCAGCGAGACTGGATTTTGAGACATATATTACACGAAGACAAAGCTTTTGGCTGTGACCCAAATGCACACTTAATGTTATAAGAGATTTTATGTTATAGTATGTATATACATACATACATACATATACATATACATATATATATATATACATATATATATATATACATATATATATATATATATATATATATATATATATATATATATATATATAAAAATATATATATATATATATATTTATATTTATATTTATATATATTTATATTTATATATATATATATATACATCTATATATACACACATGCATTTATATATGTAATTATATATCTACATACATACATACATATATATAACTATATATATAATATATATATATATATATATGAATATATATACAAATACATACATATATATATATATATATATATATATATATATATATATACATATACATATATACGTATGTACATACAGTACGACACATACATTTTCTTATAATGGTTATATATATGCACATACATGCTTATACATGTATGATATAATCATTACACACACGTATACACATACACACACACATATACACACACACACATACATTCTTAGTCATTTTATCTATTTCTTTCTTTTTCATTTTAGTCATCACGTATTTTACAATTTAATTCAATAGCATTTGGTTGCTAGTAGATAGCTAGACACAGGGTACCGCAGTATTCATAAAATCATATATAATAATGAAATAGATAAACCTAAAAAAGAAAATAACGACAAGCTTTCATATCAGCTCTTCAACTGGTTTAATAAATTAGTTATTTAAAGAAATGTACCAGGTTTCCAAATGATGATGTATTTATTAGTAGAAGTCGCAGTTCTAACTGTTGACGCTTTAAACGAATTTCTGATTGTAGAGAAATCGTTTTCCTCATGATGATGATGATGATGATGATGATGAGGATGAACATCATCATCATCATCAGCATAATCCTCCTCCTACTCCTGCACGTTGTCGTCGTCGTCGTCTTTGTCATCATCTTCATCATCATCAATACTGGTTAATTGTCGCAAGAAACGCATCAACCACAACAGCAAAAAATTAAAAAATTATTGGCGTCTGTCATTCTCTGCTAGTATGTGTCGAGAGTGCTTGTGTTTGTGTGTGTTTGTGTGTTTGTGTGTGTGTGTGTGTGTATGTGTGTGTGTGTGTGTCTGTGCGCGCTTGCGTGTATATGCATCTATCTATCTATCTATCTATCTATCTATCTATCTATCTATTTATCTATCTATCTATCTATCTATCTATCTATCTATCTATCTATCTATCTATCTATTCATACACACATACATACACATATTATATATGCATGTATCCGTGTATTTCTGTACCTATTTATGTATGCATATATATAGTTGAAATTTTCAGAAAAGCAAGACGAAAACAGGTGTATGAACAACAAGCAAGTGTATTAGTTTGACGCTCGGGAAATTGGAAATGTCTTTTACGTTTCGAGCCTACGCTCTTCAACAGAAAGGAATAAAAGAAAATAAACAGAGAATGAAAAAAAAACAAAAAAACTTGTGGATTTAGCGGTCAGGTTCGTGTGCTTACATATTGGTTTCAAATTTTGACACAAGGCCACCAGGCTCCGGCTAGAGTTTAAGCTGCTTACATCAACCCTAATGCTCAACTAGTACTTATTTTATCGATCCCGAAGGATGAAAGGCAAAGTTGACCAGGATGGTTTTTTTAACACAGCAAGTGAAGACGGACGAAATGCCGCTAAACCTTTTGCCCGGCGCGGTAACGTTTCTGGCAGCTCGCCGCCTTTATATTTGTGTAAACATGTTAATATATAGGAAAAGAGAGAGAGAGAAAGAGACAGTGAGAGAGAGAGAGAAAAAAAGAAAAAAGGATAGATAAATAGATAGATAGATAGATAGATAGATAGATAGAGAGAGAGAGAGAGAGAGAGAGAGAGAGAGAGAGAATTTGTTTATTATGACATCGTCTAAATAATTTCTGTAAGTGAATATGGGTCACGTTTGGAAACGGATTGTCCATCTACCAACATGTAAGCAGTTGACTTCTTTCCCCTTTTTTGCTATTCGCAGCATTCTCAGAAATGCAAACCTCCTTTATATACACCGAAATGCAAAAACCCTAAAGCTAGCCTTAACTGGAAATAGTCGTTGTTTTGTTGGTCTTGCTTCTGGTATTCAGTGACTTATTTTGCCGCTGCTTCTTTGCATCAGACTTTGCATGGCAACATGATACTCATCCCTTGAAATCATGTGACCATGTTAGTTCTCAGGAATATTTGAACAACCTGGAGAAACAAATTTTTTCTCCCAGTTTCACTTTTATTTCCCGTGACTGTGCTCCCTGCGGGAGAGAAGTGTATGTGTATGGAGATCTTGTTCATCTTTTAACTGATGATTAGAGATGGTATTACAAAGATCTGACATTTTTATACTTCTCTCTTTCTTTCTATCTTTAAGTCTACAAAAGTTCTGATGATCTTGTAATAATGCCATTTGTATTTCTCCTGGGTTATTACAACCAGTGTAGTATGCACATATCCTGCATCAAAAATATATGATGAAACACTTTCTATTTAAAAAAAATTATAAGCGTTTCATCATGATAGCAACTTATGTCATGTGTGTAAGGAGTGAGACACAGCGAGTTTTCCTGTGGTACATTTTGGCTGATAAAATTACACCCTCCCTATAATTTTATTAAAATGCTTATCTATAGAATTTGCCTCAAACTAAGATACATTTCGACATGTGACAGTTCAATAGTAGGATTACTGAAGTAATTATAAATTCTACCACCGAGTCCAAATGCTTTGCTATATCACTGTCTGAGGTTTATTTGGTGAGGACTGACTTGAAACTAAACTACAACAGGAACAACACCCTAAACTTGATATATTAATTCTTCACCACTATAATTTCTCTATAGTCACTTCCATTCCCGCCTAACAGCCCTGTCTGAGTTGTTTATCGCAACAATATTTCATTATCTGGCGGACATAATAAACTAACTTTGACAAATGTATATGTATTATCTAGCCTTTTCCCGTCTTTAATAACGACATGTGATTTTAATTTTAATCTATAGTTTCTTTATGGACAATAATTTTCTTTTGTCCATAAACATACATTCCTTTGCTTTGCTTTCTCCCTCTCTATCTCTCATATACACCACATACAGACATACATTCACTTACACATAAACAGCCGCACGCAGGTTTCTTAAAACTCACACCCACACACTAAAACATTTTATACACAATTACTTACAGGTACACACATACATACATGCACACATCTACATTCACTTCTATGTATACACCCATAGTGGGCTTCCTTACAATCACAAATATATAGCCACCGCAATCTCCACAAATCCACAATCATTCACACGTATTTATGCGTATACAAAGAAATTCAATGATATTTTAATGAAGCAACTGTCCTATGGAGCCATGCCAACAATTCAACTGTGAAATAGAGAGATGTCAGTATTGATGTCGAGAAACTGTTTCATTAGGATAAACCAGTGTATGAAGCATACATAGATAAAATTCCCAGCTTGAAGTGTATGAAAATGGGGGTTTGACATAACAGACTTCAACTAACTGTGATGTATACCAGCACTAGTATTGTTTGAGCTTCCACAGGCAATACACTGAACTTCTAGTCCAGATATATAAGTAGACACACTTTCGTTAAACTCACTTAACGATTACGCAAACACACGCTAACATACCACATCTTCACTAACCAATATACGCCAATATAATTTCGTACTTTTAGAGCGCTGTGCACGTACACACACAACACATAACCACAGGCACATCTCTCTCTTATAATACTAATCACTAAACAAAGAGACCCTCGCACGAACCCACCCATTCTTCCCTTCATAGTTCTCCACCCACAGAATTGTTCGACTCCTTGACTCCTTGTTCATTTATTTTCTTTTCTCAACTATTTTTTATCTTTCTCACTCCTCCTGCACTGTTCTCTGACAAAAGATTAGCTTCTGAAACGTTAAGATTCTTTCCCTATCTTTTAAGCGTTAAGTTTATAAAATACTTGTTAAAACTTGTCTCTCCTTGTTGTTCTTTTTGTTTTTCTTCATTGCTATCATGGTATAGGTCGATATTACCTTGAAGTAACAACTTAACACGGTTTACAATAGTGGTATTATAGGTTTGACCATTGTGTTGATAGTCTACACTATCGAATTCCATTCTTCTTGCATTAATTGTTAATAAATCGATGGATTCTGCTAAATTATCCTGAAGACCAGTTTGTATATTCTATGCTATGCCTGTTGTATCAGTGCTGTAGACACACCACAAAATCTTTTGCTATGATATTTCTGTTGAAATACACTTTGTTTCACTTGATCGTAAGATTAATGAAGAATTTTGTGAAGTAACTTTATCATTATTAAGCTTCATCATTATTAAGAGAAAAGTGCTTGTCTTCAGCCCCTTCAATCTCGTCCACCTTACAACCTCTTTCGTCATGGCCACCAAGCATATAAACACAGCCTTTCCTTCCTGGTTAAAGGAAGGCGGCAGGGCGATCTTCACAATGAATTCAGTGGACAGCCGGATCCGTCTCACACGCGACAGCTGGTGTTCGAATAATACTTATTATTAATGGTTTTGTGAAGGCGGCGAGCGAAATGCTTAGCGGTATTTCGCCCGTCGTTACGTTCTGAGTTCAAATTCCGCCAAGGTCAGCTTTGCCCTTCAGCCTTTCGGGGTCGATAAATTAAGTATCAGTTGAGTATTGAGGTCGATGTGATCGACTGTCCCCTTCCCCGCAAAATTCAGGCCGTGTGCCTATAGTAGAAGAGATTATTATTGCTTTTGTTATTGCCATTCTTGTTTTGCGTCTTTCTTCCTATCGTTATTCGTGGCCGCCATTTCTACTTGGTAAAATGATCCACAGTTTACAGTCCAAGATCGTACATTAAACTGTAGGTAAGCTACGTGCTTCTAGGAAATGCAATGCAGGTTTTAATATTCAGTTCCTCTCACGTCTTTTAAAACATATTTTGAGTTTAGTTTGGTTATTGGTGTTTGTCAATGTCTCAAGGTTTTTAATAGATATTGCATTATTTCCATACAAACCTTCATTTCTAAGTCTTATCTGACATTACTTCACATACATACATACAACATACATTCATACATACATACATACATACATACATACATACATACATACATACATACATACATACATAAACACATACATACATGCATACATACATATATATGTGGGTGTAGGTGTGGGTGTGTCCTTGCCAACGTGCGGCAAATCGCCGGGTGGATTCGGATGAAACTTTCAGGCATATTTGACCTCGGACAAGGGTTCTGGGTTATTTTACCGTGTTTTCTTTGTACTCAATTTTTGAGAGCGATCGGGTTCATTTTTAGTATTCTCGTTTGTGAGAGCAGTCGAGTTTATTTCAGATATTCTCATTCTAAAAATCATCTCCGGTTAATCGTTGAGATGACGTTGGTGTTGCTTTGGAGGAGGTTTGTGCTCTCTGTGTGCTTTTTAAAAATATTTTTCGCAGTTTTTACCTTTTATAAGCGTCGGGACAGCTATAGTCAATTTGAGACTGTCGTCTGGACAGCCTATTATTTAGGTTATTTAAATATTCATGCACATTTTGATGGTCCTCACGCATTCACACATGTTACACACACACACACATATATATATATATTAAATAGAGAGAGAGAGAGAGAGAGAGAGAGAGAGAGAGAGAGAGAGAGAGAGAGAGAGAGGTGAAAGAAAACATGCTGTGAGAGTATGAAAGAAACGGAGTAAAAATGTGGTCATCATTTTGAATATTAACGCTTTGTTACTTTCAAAAGTAACTGGTTAGCTGTAATAAACTTAATCTGACATTTCATGAATGATGTAAATATCTGAATTTGCAGAACCGTACAAGAACTGTTACAGATACGAGCTTGTTAGTAAAGAATGTAATGCAAACGAATAAAACGTTAAAAAAACAGAGAGAGAAAACAGGGGGAAATAACAACAGCTATAGATATAAATCGTTGTCCAATAACAAAAAGAAAATATTAATGATAATAACAATGATAATATAATAATAATAATGACAATAATAATAATAATGACAATAATAATAATAATAATAATAATAATAATAATAATTGTAAAATATATCATTGAACCAATCATTACTTCTCAAGAACGTCATCATAATGAAGAAGAAAAGAAAAAGTAATATATGTAGACAGAATTATATGATGATGAAAGATTTTTTCTTTCTTTTTGTAGCTTTTATTTTTTACTTTCACTCTCATTCTCCTTCATATATATATATATTCATTCATACACGCATGCATACTTACACCGCATACGTATAAACACACACTCACGCATATCACGCACTCACGTACATTCACATATGCGTGCCTGTTTCATATATATATATATATATATATATATATATATATATATATATATATATATGCACATATATACCATTACATCTTTTGCCTTCCCTCAGTCACTCCTCGACGCATTCACTCACACTCTCTCACTCTCTCTCGCTCTCTGTCTGTCTATCTGTTTGTCTGTCTGTCTGTCTGTCTGTCTGTCTGTCTCTCTCTCTCTCTCTCTATATATATATATATATATATCTATATATGTATATGCATATATATATGTATGTATATGCCTTCCTGTGTGTATGTATAGTATACGTAGATATATATTAATACAGAAATACACATACGTTTATATATATATATATATCTTTATGTGTATCTGCGTATATGTATGCATGTATATGAATATATACATACACACAAACATATATTTACATATGTGTGTCTGAGAATATACTCACATACACACATGCGTATAAGTGTGTTCATTCTCTGGCCATCCTCGGTGTTTGTCATCAATGGTATATCCACACACTCAACTAACTAGTTTATTTCGTTAAAATATTATTCAAGGTGTAGGCATAAAGTCTTCTCTCTCACTTTAGTTATCGTTCTGTCTTTCTTTCTTTCAAGTGGCTATACATTTCTACATATCTCTCTATATCTCTATTCACTATACATGGACAGTTGATTAAATTGGCAAAAAGCCTGAGTTTTTTTTTCTCTTCTCCTCTCCCTTTCAGTGATTAAATTATTCATTGGTTAAGTTTTGACAACTGTTTTTTTTTTTTTGTCGACAATGATAGAAATGTAAGAACCACTTATTTGTAAACATAAAAGGAGAAACCGAAAGAGATGCAAAATAACAAAAATAAATAAATGTAAAAATATATAAATAAAATGTGTGTTGAAACAAACGAACCACAAATATCAAGACAAATATGTAGAGAGGCAGCAAAAATGAGTTTAAGATATTTCCCTTAAATATACTTTTTATAATATACTTTTTGTTGCTTTGAGTGATCTATTATTTCAAAAATTATACACACACGTGCGCACATATGTATACATTGTCATATATGCATATATATATATATATATATATATATATATATATATATATATATATATATATATATATATATATATATACATATATATATATATATATGTATATATATATATATATATATATGTATGCATATATATGCATATATTTATACATGCATATACATATATATGCATACAAACATACATGTACACACGAATCCACACGAGCACACATGCATATATGTGGTAAATGAAAGACGGAAGATGGGAAGATAGAATATACGAGAACTTCTATTAACCACGACAATTGTTTCGACACATCTAGCATCGATCCCACACGGATAGGACATTTAAAAACTGGTTCAGGAGCAATAGTTGATGCAGATGTATCTCATCGGTTAAAATAACAGCTCTACAATGTAACTTGTCTTTTCGTAGAAAAACAAAAGCAGCAAAACGATGGAAATATCTTCATTTATATAGAAGATCAAAAATAAAATCACACAGGCAAATAGGTAAACTGACACGCAATACAGCGAGAAAAGTATTGTCTTTATATACATAGGTATATATATATATATATATATATATATATATATATATATATATATATATGTATGAAGTATGTATGTATGTATATATATATATATATATATATATATATATATATATATATATATATATATATATATATATATATATATATATATATATATATATATATATATATATATATATATATATATATATATATATATATATATATATATATATATATATATATATATATATATATGTATATTCATGTATATAGGTGTGCGTGTATATGTATATATATATAAGCATATATTTGTATATTTATGTATATATATATATATATATATATATATATATATATACATACAAAATATGTGTGTAATATCTGAAATGTGCTTCTCTAGTAGAGGACACTTGATGAGGATTGCAGGTGGAGGAATTGAATGCAAAATTTCATGGCTGGAAATCGGACTTGCTACCCATACCATTATGTCTGGTCTCTTAAATATATATATATATATATGCAATGTCCTGTACCCAGAAATGCACCTATATATACAGGTAGACCTAGGTATGCAAATACCTGTACGTATATATGCATATACTCATTTATTATTTGTTATATATATATATATATATATATATATATATATATATATATATATATATGTGTGTGTGTGTGTGTGTGTGTGTGTATAAACACGCGTATGTGTAAGTTCATTTTTATGTGTTTCATGTAACTTTAAAATAGGTCAATATGAAAGTTTCTTATCGAATATATAATCCATAAATATTTTCATATATTTAAAATTTTGTAGGTATTTGTATTAGAGTTTATAACAGCTAATTTCTCTTCCCCTTATATATTTCCACCTTTTCCTTTCATTCGAATGCTTACAAAACTAAACTTGAATCTCTTATCTCTGCACCACAAACTGCAGAAGGTCATTGTATTTGTAGTCAGCAATCTGTTATGAGCAAATGGTACTTTAGTAACGTAACATGTTTTCGCTAATTCTTTAAGTTGCCTGTCTAGTTCCTAATACTCATTTCCATTAGACGTATCTTTGTAGATTGGAGCAACGCGATATGAAGATCTTTGTTGAAGAACACAATCTACTGCCGGTGTAGGAATTGAATCCACGTCGTTACGATCGTGAGCCAAACATGCTAACCATTAGACTGCGCTAAATATCTACCTATAATTTCAGATTGTTGATTTTACTGATCTTTAAAGCGTTTATTCCATGTTGGTTCTTTCCTACACAGGCTTCTTTTAAAGTTCTTTTATTTTTCTTTGGTATTCTTTTCATCATTCTTTCATTTTCTGTTCATCGTTCTCTCGTTTCGATCCAACGGCAGTGACATGTTTCGGAGAAGTGTGATATTTCCCTCTCTCCAAATGCATAACATATTTGAAAGAAATATTTGACCAGTATTAACCCATAACTGATTTTCTACATAAGTAAACAGAATTTAAATATATTTTGCATTACTAACTATTTCTACAGTCATCAATATCCTACACAAATTACTTTGCCATATACTTATATGTACATATGTATGTGTGAGTGTATTTATCTATATATGTGGTCAGTAATTCAATGTATTTTGCACAGCTGTCATGGCCGACAAGATTTCAAATAAATTGTGTTGCTATTAACCAATCTGTGTAAATGTATTTTGTTTGGTAGATCGTTTTTCATGTAACAGATTTAATTTTTCTTGTAACCCGCTGTTTGCTCAGCATTTGACATGTTGAATATTGAATATCCATATAATTTCCTCACGAGGCAACATAAAAAAGTAATATACATATGTGCGTGTGTGTGCGTACGGGCGCGCGTGTGTGCGCGTGCGTATGCGTTTACGTGCATGCATGTGTGTGCTTATGTGTGTCTCTGTGTGCATGTGTGTATGTGTTTGAGGGTGTAGCTGTATGTAATGTTTATATGTGTGAGTATATATATGTGTGTATATATATGTATTTGCATATATATGCACGCATATATATATATACATATATACATATATCTTTAATACACACACACGAATGTATATATATATGTATATATATATATATATATATATATATATATATATATATATATATATATATATATATTATATGTATATATATATATATATATGTATATATATATATATGTATATATATATATATATGTATATATATATATATATGTATATATATATATATATGTATATATATATATATGTATATATATATATATGTATATATATATATATATGTATATATATATATATATGTATATATATATATATATATATATATATATATATATATATATATATATATATATATATATATATATATATATATATATATATATATATATATATATATATGTATGCATGTATGTATATGTATATACAGAAAGGATAGCGAAGAATCCTATCTCAGAGTGATCTCAAACACTTCCATTAAAAAGAGAAGGCAGAGAAAAGAACCAGAGCTGTAAAAAATGTAAAAACAAATCCTAATCCCTTCTATACATTTGCAAATGCGTCTGCTTCAGTACGATACAAAGTAAAGCCACTGTTTGAGTAAAATGGCTCACAGGCTGCAGACCCGTAGAGAATAATTGAAATGTGCTATACAAAACTGAATGTGCAATACAAAATAATTTTCTCAACTATGTTGGAACACTTGCAAATAACTATGTCTGATGAGTCCTTTGGCTCCACATCTCAACACAGAGAGATGGCAAGTATTGGTTTCATCGAAATAGAGGAAGCTGACATGTCAACCATTGATGCAAGAGTTTAAACTCAGCCCCAGGCCCTGATGAATTCGCAGCGATACTCCTAAAGCAATGCAAACGAACTCTAATAAAACCACTGCAGATCCTGGAATTGCAACCTCAATGCTTGCCTAGCTTACAAGGTGAGTCTAGATTAGATACTAATTCTTTTAAACACTTTCTGACAACTGTCAGTATCAGGGCTGTCACAGTAGCTTTATAAACCCTGGGCAAGTCAATTCACTGGCCAAAATAACATTTTTTTTTTAAATTGAAAATTAGCCAAAACATACATAGGGCCCATAGACCAGTGAAATTTTTGAGCAACTGCCCAGTGTGCTCAGGTATTAAGATTCCTTGGCCGGAGTTGATTATCAAATTTTGTATGGAACCAGTTGGTAATTTATAATAAGAAGTAGTAATAGTAGTAGTAGTAGTAGTAGTAGTAGTAGTAGTAGTAGTAGTAGTAGTAGTAGTAGTAGTAGTCGTCGTCGTAGTAGTAGTAGTAGTTGTAGTAGTTGTACTACTACTACTACTACTACTACTACTACTACTACTACTACTACTACTACTAATAATAATAATAATAATAATAATAATAATAAATGCCCTGGATGCAGTACCAGGCAGTGGCTCTCATGGCTTCTGATCTTAATTGATTGGAAGTGTTATCATTTACATTGTTTTGTCTTGGTATAACAACATGGGCTACAGCAAATATTCTGCTTAATACCACAGATTTACTTGTCAGTTGTTCAGTTGTTTGACCTTAAACCAGTTGAGCATGTCCCTTGGTGGCTGACAATATGTGCATCTCTGATCACGAGCAGAAGTAGTGGGGGAGCATCATAGTCATGTGTTGAGAGGAATTCTTTGGAGTTTGAATAATTCACCTTTGGAACCATGTGTGTTTTGCTCAACATCTGTTATGTTTCAGGCTTCTGCTATCTAGCACCTTCGGATGATCTCTACTCAACCGATACACAACTGCTACTCAGTTTTTCTAGTTGTAGATAGGTGCCATTCACCTGCTAGGAAAATACTAATGTTCTAAGTA
>NC_142931.1:110867561-110875061 GCF_046866305.1 Octopus bimaculoides
AGGCCTGAAATTTGTGTGGTACGAGGTTTGTTGTTACATCGATCCCTGTGCTGAACTGGTACTTATTGTATCGACCCCAAAAGTATCAAAGGCAAAGTAGACCTCAATGGAATTTGAACTCAGTACATAAAGACGAACGGAATGCTGCTAAGAATTTTTCTCGTCGTGCTAATGTCTTTGCCAGTACGTTATCTACGACTGTCTGAATAAAATTGGAATGAGTGCAAGGTTACAGGTCATGCTGAAGACAGCACTTCTTGTTACCGTAAGAGTTTAAGGAAAGTAAGGCACAAGAGAGGAAGCAGTTAGGGACCATTGTCAACGTGTTGACTCCTTCATAATTGAAATGTCCGGACCGTTTAAAATCTAAGTGTCTAAGATTTACAAAAATGAATAATGGTAATAATCATAATAATAATAATAATAATAATAATAATAATAATAATAATAATAAGCAGTGGGTCTCATGGCTTCTGATCTTAAATGGTTGGATGTGTTATCCTGTACATGTTTTTCCTTGGTATAAAAGATGGGCTACAACAAATATTCTGCTCAATACCACAGATTTGCTTGCTAGTTGCTTGACATTAACCAGTTGAACATGTCACTAATTGGCTGACGATATGCGCATCTCTGATCATGACCAGTAGTAGTAAATGAGCATCATAGCCATGTGTTGAGAGGAGTTCTTTTGAGTTTGAATAATTCACTCCTGGAAACATGGGCGTTTCGTTTATCATCCGTAAACAAACCTTCTTCAGAGACCTTTTGATTAGGTTGGGCTACTCGACCTGAAGAAAATTATATCTGGACCCCATCTGCAAGGCCATGCGCTATTTATGTTGATATGAGATCACCATGTCGCGCACAGATGATTGTGATGCATGGCCCTGGTGTACCCTTATCACACGGGTAGCCATGGTTTATATATTGGGCTTCGTACATCTGTACTCCAACGTCATTTTGATGGCATGCGCTGCTTTCTCACTTAATAATAATGATGATAATAATAATAATAATAATAATAATAATAATAATAATAATAATAATAATAATAATAATAATAATAATAATAATAATAATCAAAGACTTTATAAACCTTCCTGCTACCAAAGAACAATCGAAACAACGAATACAACTGAAAGTCCAACAGCTTAGAAGGCTTAACAAAAAATCAAATTTTGTCGATAAAACAAGATATTCAAGACGGATGCAAAGAAATTGATAGGGAAATTGACAAAAGTAAAATAGAAGTAAAGGAGCCAGGTAACACTGAGGAAATGGAAGAGTTCTGAAAAAAGATATGGAGCAACAAAAAAGAATATTATGATAAAGCAGACTGGATAGAGCATGAGAAAGGGAAACTGGATGAAGTTGAAGAGGAGAAATGAGAGGCAATAGAAATAGAAGGGCTAAGATGTGTTCTTAGGAAGTCTCACAAACGTAAAAATCCAGGACTGGACCGAATTTCTAACATCTGGCTAAATTGTCTGACAGAAGTACACCAAAAATTTTGTTGGATCTCTAACTGGTGTAATCCAGAACCCAGAGCAAATACCTGCCTGGCTGACCGAAGGAACAAAATACCTTCTGCCAAAAACTGAAGACATGAAAATATCAAAAAAACTGCTGACCAATAACATTTTTCAATACCACCTACAAAATTCTCACATCCATATTAATTGACAGAATATACGCTTTCTTTGAACAAAGATCTATCCTTCCACAAGCTCAAAAAGGCTGTAAAAGGAATACTTATGAGTACAAAGATCAATTACTCGTAAGTAAAATGATTGTAGAGAATTACCAGAGCAAAAAGAAGACCCTGAGTATGGCATGGACATGCCACGGGAAAGCGTTTGATAGTGTCCCACATAATTGGATACTCAAGGCCCTTGAAATATAAAAGATCTCTCCTGTCATCTCCAAATTCTTACAAAGTTGCATGGCCAAGTGGAACACACGTTTCCTTCTAAACCATAGTAATGAGATGAGCTAAACAAACAAAATCAACATCGAAAGCAGCAACTTTCATTGTGACTTCCTCTCTCCCATTACTCTTTTGCATTGCACTGATTCCACTCTCAAACATACTAAATAACACCAGGTATGGATTCAAAGTTTACAATACGACAATAAACCATCTGTTTTATATGGACGATCTGAAGCTGTTTGCGAGAAATTAGGAAGAGCTAGCAGGACTGATAACAACTGTTAAAGAATTCAGTAATGACATTGGGATGGACTTTCGCCATGGTAAGTGTACTAAAACAACTTTTGTAAGAGGCAAGCTCGGGAAAAAAGCTTCCATTAAACTAGATACCAACACTACCATCAAGTAGCTTAACCCACAAGTAAATTACAAATACCTGGGGATAAACGAAGGAGATAATGTATAACGTGTTACCATGAACGAAAAAAACAAGAGAGGAATATTACAGGAGAATAAGACTAATAATAAAAACTGAACTCAACTAAAAAAAATCGCATCGTAGCCATTAACTCCCTGGCACTTCCAGTAGTTCAATATAGTTTTAACATCATTAACTGGAATCTTACAGAGCTCCAACGCCTGGACAGGAAAACAATAAAACTACTAATTTCTAAGAACATGCACCACCCAAAAGCAGATATTAATCGTCTGCACCTACCGAGAAGTAATGGGGAAAGAGGAATAATGCAGGTAGAACTGTGCTATAAGACCTCCACAATAGCAATGAACAGTTACTTATCCAGTACAGAGGACCGGACACTGCAGCTTGTGTGCAAACACGAAAGCAGCAAAAAAATATATGGAAAAGTAAGGCATTGCCTTGCAAATACCCAACAAGGGGTAGCGATCTTGATACCGATGCAGATATGATCCAACAATGGTTAGCTGCATCTGGACTTAAATCAGAAATAGAAGGCTTGATTTTAGCAGCTCAGGATTAGTGTCTGTCAACCAGAAACTACCGATGCTGCCTGCTGCTTTTGTGGTGCATTCAGAGAGGAGACAATTGACCACCTTATCTCTGGGTGCTCTGTGTTAACCTCATACGAATATATTAATCGTCAAAATCGATCCCCAGTGCTCAGCTAGTACTATTTTATCGACTTCAAAATAATAAAGTCAAACTCGGCAAGAATTTGATCTCAGAACGTAAAGGACGAAATACTGTTAAGCATTTTGTACGGCATGCCAACACTAAAGATTCTGCCAGCTCACCGCCTTAATAAAAACAAAAACAACAAGATCACAACAACAGAAACACAAAAACAACAACAAAAACAACAACAATAATAGTGAAAAACTAATGCACACAATTAAAACGGCAGCTAAAACCTACCACGACATTATAAATGTTTTTCTCTGGAGTATTACATCAATATATTTGCGTGTGATGTATTTATTTACGATGTAGAATTAACTGACACAACACAAGACATTAGTCTAGACAGAATTGATTCACTTAGTTAAACTTTCACTTCATATTGATTTTAGATTTGATTCGATCAAAGACCAACATCGTTTTTGCTGTTTTAAAGGCGAGTGCTACAGTTACAGTTGATGGAACTGATCCCCCCACCTAGTAAAATAATGATTTATTATTGAAGAACACAATAAATAGTTGAAAAAAAAAAGAGGGGGCTATGTAATCAATATAATTAATATTATCTCAGGGCATTGCTGTTAGAGCTAATTTAAAAAAAAAAGAATCTACGTCAAAGTGATGAAAATCTGTGTAGACCTAGAGACTTTCGCAAAAGCAAACTTTGTACTGGAACTATGAGAGGATTTAGTATTACAAAACATTAGCCCTATGCTCTGTAATTATTGTCGCATCCCCTATCACGGTGTATTAGTAAAAATAGTGATTTCGAAAACAATTCCAAGGCCACAAACGTTAGGACGTAAGATATAATTAATTACTTCTACTCTCAATTCTAAATTTGTATTTATTTTATCGTTCTATGTAGGATGGCTTGCTATATCAACCACAACGGTATTTTAGAATCAGAAGGGAAAGGAATCTATCTTAATACGACAACGCATTTCCTCCTGCGGTTTACTAATTTTGTTAATGTAATGTCTCTTGTTTGTTAAAACCAATATCAGTGATGTGATGTAAGATTTAAACAGAAAGAAAATTAAATGTTGATTATTTAACGAAAAGCTTGACATATTCTATTAACTATCTACAACCATTTGGTCCTTTTGTAGTCATTCTTTTCGTTGTATAAAGAGCAGATATTTTGTGGAAGACCACAGTCGTTGAAATCAGTTTCAACATTAGAGATGTTTCACAAGTTTATACTTGTCTTTGAATTCAGAAGTGCAGAGGCGCCACAAGGTTGGTTCCTGCAAAAGTTTAAACTAGTACATTTAGCATTTCGTTTATCAATGCCCAATGTTCCTTTAAATGAACTTTTGTCTGTTTAAGTTGGTATGACATATTTCTCCTTCACATATATCGTGCATTGTTTATGCGATTGTACCATTTTAGGACCTACAGTCATTCTTGTATTAAGTTATTAATAATTCTTGTATTAAGTTTATTAAGTTATTAAGAAGCATTAGAAGTAAGTTTAAGAAAAACGTTATTTTTTGGGTGTTCTTGAAATAATCGTGTCTGCTATAGGTACAGGGCCTGAAATTTTGGGGAGGGGATAAGTCGATTACATCGATCCTAGTACTTGACTGGTACTTATTTTATCGACCCCAAAAGGATGAAAGGCAAAGTTGACATCAGCGGTATTGGAACTCAGAGTGTAAAGACGAATGAAATGCCACAGGCATTTTGCCTAGCGTGCTAACGATCCTGCTAGCTCACCGCCTTACGGAAATGGGGTGTTTCTGAAATAATAACACCAGTGCTTAGGCGCTAGTAGGATGACTGATAGCAGTAATACCAAGAGAGAATTTCACATAACAATTTATCTAATACAAACATTGATGGGTAATGTTTTTGAAAACTTTTCTTTAATTAAGTTTTAATTGCTGGATCTCAAAGAAAAAGAGACAGCGCTCATGGCTTTAGCAGTCCCTCCTATGTTACTGAGAGTGATACCATTAGTATTCTACCTAAGACTTTTCAAGTCACAACCGTCAGGAAAAGCAGAAGCCGGGAGGATATTCCAGTGGAACGACTTTCTGACTAGCAAGAACTGAGCGCGGTAATTAGTGCGCGGCATAGGGTGTTAGACATAATAAAAGGCAAAGAAAGACTGAAAGGTCAGGTAATTTAGAATACCTGAGTGGAGGTGGCATAAACCCAGAAGCAAATTCCATTTTGGGTTTACAAAACTAGTTTTTTAAATTCCCATTCACCTCATTACTTTAAATATATATTTATTTACGAATTTCGGAAGTACTTTTTAATATTTAAAATTTCTTTGGTAATTTTCTCTTTGTTAATGTAATAGTGAAATTTAAATGATAGAGTTTGTGGTACTGCGCTACCGAGCACCAATTTTGAGTTAGAACTCATTGGTTTCGTGGCAATTTCATTCAAATCATTCCTTTATTTCTGTTTTGTGCTTTACAGCACATCCATCTGTCCTTCGAAGATTTCTAATCTCACCTACCTGCATCTCACTGTTTTGGGGATTATACAGAAGAAAGCAAAGTGCTTCTGCTTACCATCTTTGTACGAAGAACAACTGACCTTTCTCTTAAGCACAGAAAAGAACCAATTAAAATCGATAAGCAACTCACCATTCTATAACTTGAATGACTACACTATAACTCTTCATTTTCTGTTTATATATATTCTTGTATTAAATACATGTACACACATACTTCGTGAGCTGTCTTTTTTTTACTCATATACTCATACACATTTCATCACATATCCACCGTACGCACTAAACCAATGCTATGATAACTAACAAATATTCTTACTAAAAACTTTCCTTATTTAATCTAAACACACATCGACAACCACATTGTATGACGCTTTGTCAACACCAGTAGTCAACACTTTCTTACTTATCATACTTACTTATTATACACATTCCCTCATAGTCCTCGTGACATGATTAACTTTCCATTAACTCAGACATACTCATACACACATACATAGATGTATGTATCCCGTATACTTCAATTTTCCTCACAAATTTCTTTTACACACACACACACACACACACACACACACACACACACACACACACACACACACACACACGTTAACATACTACACCGATACTTCATATGTTACCTTGTCAAACTTATTTGCCTTACCACTGTTCACGTTACTTTGTGCAAAAGCGGCTCTATTACTTCCTGTCTGTTATACAAACATGTTCCATCTACAAACCAACAGTGTTTTTCTTACCCTTTCATCTATGTTGTTATTTTTTTCCTTTCCTTATGTCCTCACAAAGATTCTCTGCTCACAACGTTAACTTACCTTTCTTTGCTTTGGTCCATCGTGATAATTACATTCACTTAGAACTTTCTTCGTTGTTTTGCGTACTTTTTGATTTATTTTGTCTGTCTTTGTTTACTTCTGACCTGAACGTCAATTAATTACATTTGTTAATTATGCATTTCTAATACTCTATCACAACTTGTGGAGTATTTCTTCAGGCAAGGGAGACAGACTCATTGGAAGTTATACATATAAACGTATTACAAAACTGTTGATAGAACAAGATCTTTCAAATAATTCAGTACCTACCAGGTACCACATGAATATTTCTATACCACGTTCATCCTTTCTCTTTACTACACTTCTTTTAATATACATGAACATTCACACACACACACACACACACACACACACACACACACACACACACACACACACACACACACACACACACACACATTATATCTAACTATCTATCTATCTATCTTGGTTAGAAATTTTGGCACCAGGCCAGCAATTTCGAGAGAGGACACCCCAGTACTCAACTTGGACTTATTTTATCGACTTCGAGAGCATGGAAGGCAACGTCAACTTCGGCAGTATTTGAACTCAGAACCCCAAAAAAAGACGAAATGCCGCTAAGCATTTTGTCCAGCCGGCTAACAATTCTGACAGCTCACCGCCTTACATATATATATATATATATATATATATATATATATATATATATATATATATATATATATACATACAAGTGTTTGTGTTTAATTGAAGTCGTATATATATGCAGATTAATGTTAACCTGAAGGATTATACAATAATTCTTAGTAAAGTGCATATTCATTTATTTTTACAGTGACTTCAGCTCCTTGTCGTCTGATGACAGCAGACAAGCTGAACATTCGTAGTCACTATCCTCCCTTTCCTCGTAAAATTTAATTAATATGTATATATGTATATATGTATAAAGAAAAAGCTAATTGCCAACATAATATGGCTGTCCTGGAAGAGGCGTTGTTACTGTTCATTAACCCTAAGAAACATCGTTTCTAGCTGGCTATACGACACACAATCTATGTCCTTATATTTTCGGATGGAATTCAACATCCCCATCTAGCACAATTCAGCATCTGTGGAATAGTTT
>NC_142931.1:110880061-110882561 GCF_046866305.1 Octopus bimaculoides
GAACCGACCAGCTGCTTACTCTTGTACTCTTTTACTTGTTTCAGTCATTTGACTGCGGCCATGGTGGAGCACCGCCTTTAGTCGAGCAAATCGACCCCAGGACTTATTCTTTGTAAGCCTAGTACTTATTCTATCGGCCTCTATTGCCGAACCGCAAAGTTACGGGGACGTAAACACACCACCATCGGTTGTCAAGCGATATTGAGGGGACAAACAAAGACACAGAAACACACACACACACACGCACACACACACACACACATATATATATCTATACGACAAGCTTCTGTCAGTTTCCGTCTACCAAATCCACTTACAAGGCTTTGGTCGGCCCGAGGCTATAGCAGAAGACACTTGCGCAAGGTGCCACGCAGTGGGACTGAACCCGGGTCCATGTGGTTGGTAAGCAAGCTACTTACCACACAGCCACTCCTGCGCCTTGTTTCTTCATTATTACTACTAACAGAAGACGGGGAGCTGGCAGAATCGTTCGCAAGTCGGGCAAAAAGCTTAGCGACGTTTCGTCTGGCTTTACGTTCTGAGTTCAAATTCCGCCAGGTCGACTTTGCTTTTCATCCTTTCGGAGTCATTAATCGACTAGTCCTTTCCCCGCAAATTTCAGGCCTTGTGCATTTAGTAGAAAGGATTATTGTTTTCTAACAGCAATTCCAGCAAATGAAGTTATCTTTCCACCAACCATGATGATGCTGTCATTATGAAGAACACCATTCGCATGTACACCACCTCGGCGTCATCCCGACAACTATCATTAGTAACAAGTCAACGTTCTCGGTTATGGATACTATGGAAGCCAGAACAAGTAGAAAGAACGTGATTGCATCCAGTAACAGTACTAGGACTATTATTACCAACACTACCACATCCATTTCTTTGGTGTGGCCAACTACTACAGCGATAACAGCAGTATGAACAACAACTACATTAAGAGATTCTGCAAAGCTCGGCCTTGATTAGCACACGATTAGTTGACTCCCTTGAATATTGATTCGTAATCCTTTTTTGTCTCGTGGACCCTCTTTTCAATTCAAATTACCATTGAGTCTCGCAACTTTCACAGACGCTACTAGTTGCTTTGTATATTTTCATAGAAAAACGATCATTTTATTGGTGGAAAATGAACGTGATGTTCGCCAGCAGCATGCAGAAAAAAAAAATCTAAGTCAGTGTAGAAAATAAAAAATCAAAAATGAAATATTTCAAGTGGTTGATAGAAATTTAAGAAGATCCAAGGTATTACGAGATTATCACAAAGAGTGTCCGAAAAAATACAAACAATTTATAAGAAAATCATTTATTACCGAACAAAATTCTTCTATGAAACTATTAGGATTATCACATATTAACTTTAATAAAATGTGTATTTATTAATACTTCTAACTAAAAGAAATAAACATTTCGTAGAAACATAAAATATTTTGCAACAAAATATATTCATGTGAGTGGCACTTTATTCAATTTGATCATTATGGTTGATGAAAATCTGGTGTTTTTACAATATTTGGTTGTAGTGTTGTTGATGAAAAATGCAAGCCAATATCGTTCCTAGTAGAATATTATTTAACTTCTTGAAAATTTATTTAAAAATCGTGCATCATTGATTAAAAGTATTTTCTCCTTGGAATTGATTATAATCCTAACAGCAGCTAGAAGAACAGAACGAGGTAGGTATTTTAAATAAGCCAACAATAGTCAGGCAAAGATAGTCGGACTGTTACTCAGTTCGTTCTGCAGGGGGGAATCTTCATACAGCCGCTTGCTCTATTTACATTACAAAGGTAAACATATCGTTATTAAATGCACCTACATAATGGTTTCAAAATTTGCCACAAGGGCAGCAGTTTTGGGGGAAGAGATGAGTCGATTACATCGACCCAGTTTTAACGATTCCAAAAGGATGGCAGGCAAAGTCAACTTCAGCGGAATTTAAACTCAGAACGTGCAGACACGCGAAGTGCTGCAAAGTATTTCGCCCGGCGTGCTACCGATTCTGCCAGCTCGCCACCTTAAATGCTCCTGTATAATGTTAATTCAGACAAGTATGGACTGTTATGTAGAGAAAGTGCCTTTGAAAAGCGTCCCATCCATTTCTTTTCAGAATTGTCCCTCTACATGTGCTTCGCATGTATCACCAAAATATCAATTGTAATTCCTCAACTGTTTACTTCGGGGAGTGCCCCTCTTCTGAGGTATGGATTGCTGTGTAGGGAAAGTGCATATGGTAAGGGTCAAGTCTACTTCTTTTCAAGGTGGTTCCTCTACAGATGCCTCGGACATAGCACCCAAGCATTAATTGTAATGTCACAATTGTCTGTTTGCGTCAATGTCCCACCTCCTAGGTAAGGCACTGAAGCCTTGCTCGTCCAAGCTAAAGTAGCCAACCGGCCTTAGAGTCTCAATGGAATATTTGAAGGAATTGTTTCTTACGATTCCTGGCGGACTGTGTGATGCTAACCCGGGTAGAAATGTGATCAATTTCAGA
>NC_142931.1:110887561-110890061 GCF_046866305.1 Octopus bimaculoides
GTCTACAGCTGAATTGTCGGTGCCTGCAACGTTTATTATGTTTCTTCGCAACGACGTCTGCTCGAGGCTGGGTTTAAGCCTTCAAAACAAGACTATAGAATAGTTTTACGAGCATTGGTCTATGCCATGTTATATGGTGTGAGCATTGCGTTATCACCCAAGAGCCTTCATGTTAAATTGTCGTACTAAGATTCATTCCAATCGGTGGAACACACCTGCTCTTTTAGCCATAGGTATATTGTTTTTCTTGAGCTTGCCCTGATCAAGCAAGCCTATGATCAGCTGCATTCAACTCATACTCAAAATATGTAATGTATAATATAAAAAAAAAATCAATGATTTTCCTTGTTTTATGACAGTATTCCGTGAGTCCATGGCCATTTGGCCTCTATTTCTAACACTCAGAGAGATCACGTGGTTGTACACGCGTCCTTTCAGTGGCATTTTTGTTGACTATTTGCAGAACGCTTCAACGAGAAAGTCTCTAAGACTTTTCTCGGCCGGCTAAAAATACTAGCCAAATCTCACTGAAATCATTGCCATTTGCCTTTAAAAATGAGACGCACATATTGAATAATGTAGTCATGAAAAGACAGAAGGGTCACGGTTGGAATATATTATATGTCTGCTCGATTAGAAAGAATTGGATAGGGTTTAACAACAGTAGCAGCAATAAAGACAGCAAAAACAATAGCAACTACAAAACCAACTGCCAGAACAAGAACGCAGAAATCATTTGGAGTTAAGTTGCCTGCACTATCAAATGTTAAACACGTATCCACAGAGAAGAGAGTCATCATACAGCTGTTCTGACCGTTTGAAATAACAGCCGAAATACTCCTAAATCATATCATTCATATTTTAAAATGTATGGATACGGTTAATCTGAGATATAGAAGGATGCAAGCTTGTGATGGCGCAAAATATTTTTAATTATGGGCCTATCGGAGCGGAGTTGACCTTGCGTTAAACCACAGCATAAACACCCATGAAACGACACGAACAAAAACAATTTTCAAACGGTAACTTGTATATTATAAACTGAATCCTCTGGAAGTATATACCACTACCAGTATCCGTGGAATATCTACGCATAGTTTGAAAACTGCAAATTTATAAGAAAATATGCAAATATATGCTTACATACGTATTTATCCATCATTTTATGGAGCGGGAGCCAATTGAAAAATTCTTTAGACACGGGTTTTCTAATTCTTCTTCCTTCCAGTGAACACACACTCATTCCTATTTTCTCCCTCTCGTTTGAAGTATAACACATTTTGTTGCGCTAAATACGTTTCTGTCTGTCTGTCTGTCTGTCTGTCTGTCTGTCTGTCTGTCTGTCTGTTTCACTCTCTCTATCTCTCTCTTTGTATTTTTCTTACTTTCTCTCTCTCTCTCTCTCTCTCTCTCTCTCTCTCTCTCTCTCTACTACTACTTTCTTAAACTGACTATTTCACGACATAATATAAAGGCAATCCCTTTCTCCTAGCTCTCCTTGCTGGTACCTTTCTCTTTCGTTTCGCCTGTCCCCTAAATTACCTATATGACAGCATCATCCATTCCACCTCGGAGATTTGGGATATATATTAAATACATCTAATAGAGATGAAACCATATACAATTAATTACTTACGACCAGCTTTCGGTCAGAAAACAATCAGATTGTGCTGCCAATGTAACCTCATATCATCAACTCCGACTTTTTGAACACTATTAACATACAATAAATATATATTCAAAGTAGCATTGGGGCTTTCGAAGTCCGCTAATTTTATAATTCATTATATCCTTCAAAGTCAATCCCGTATAGAATAATTGACATCGCTAGTGTTCTGGAAATTATTCTCAGTATTTATGAGCACACTGGATAGCATAAAATGGTGTGTTCTACCTAATTACAAAATAATGTTCTTTCGACAGAATTGAATTGAAATTATCAGAAATGGTTGTCTAATATTATGTCCTATTTATCATTTTCTTTACAAAATATGTAATAGCAGCACATGTGAAAACGGAGCAGATTAAAACATGCTCTTTGCATTTCTATTCTCATTTCATCCTTATCTTATTTTTAAAATCGATTGTTTGTTGATCTTAAATTTTTAAGTATAACTAGATGGATTTACTATTTACAATTGCATGGCAATCGCAGTTAGTCAAGGCCTTTCTGCTCACTATATGGTCTCTTAATGCACGTGTATTTAACAAGTAGCAAGTTCCTTTTGGGTACATCCTGTCAGACATGTTGTTGAGCTTCTGACTACACTTTAATTTATCGACACTGAAAGGTGAAGCTGATAAGAGCAGAATTTGAACCCAGACAGTATACAAATGTAACTAAACACATGCAGACATCTTGTTCGACTATCTGATCTGACAATTCCGCAATAAATTGTGGCTTTATATATATATAGGGAGAATTCACAAAAAAACAAAAAACAAAAGACGAAGACAGGTGGTGTAGAAAACAAACATGTATTAGTATAACGTTCGGGAA
>NC_142931.1:110900061-110905061 GCF_046866305.1 Octopus bimaculoides
AGGGTGGGAGGAGGAGAAGTTGAGATAGGAGTGTGAGTCTGTGTGTTTGTAGTGGATGGAGGTGCTAAGGGCGGAATGGAGGATGCTGACCGAAATGTCGAGAAAGGGGACAGAGGTGTCAGAGACAGTACAGGAGAAGTGGAGGGCAGGATGGAAAGACTGAACGAAATATATATATATATATATATATATATATATATATATATATATATATATATACATATACATATATATATTTATTCACACAGACATATGTATTTGGGTATTTGTCTCCACAAAGACTGTAACAAAAGGACGAAATCCATCATCTTTAAATGTAGTTACCACTACATCTCAAGCCGAACATCGATCAACACATACTGAAAGTCGAATACCAATGCCAACCGAAATGCACAGATACGCTCGCACGCACACACGGACATTACGATGTTGATTTTCAATATTGTAGCTTGTATTAGTTTTCACTATTGCAACAAGTATATACACACAACTATAACCATATTAACTACAATAGTAACCGACATGACAGCCACCATCACGCAAGTAACAACACGTCAATGATAATAATAATAATCCTTTGTATTATAGGCACAAGGCCTGTAATTTTTAGGGAGGGGGTTTAGTCGATTACACCAATCTGAATGCTCGACTTGTACTTATTTTATCGACCCCGAAATAATGAAAGCAAAGTCGACCTCGGTGGAATTTGAACTCAGAACGTAAAAACAAACGAAGTGACACTAAGCATTTTTCCTGACGTGTTAACTGTTCTGCCAGCTCGTCACATTAATAATAATAATAATAATAATAATAATAATAATAATAATAATAATAATAATAATAATAATAATAATAATAATAATAATAATAATAATAAATAAAAAAATATTCAGACAAATACATAACAAAAACACCAGGACTTACAAATATATATAACATACAGAAAATTGCACTACTGGGTACTGCACACATTCTACGCAAAACACTTTCAATACAGTAAACATAAGAGCACCACAGCAAACCACAGCACATACCCAAGGCGCACAGAGCTGCGCTCGGTAGTGAAGTGAAAGCACGTTATAAAAATAAAACTACTGAACAATAATAATAATAATAATAATACATCTTTTTTTTGGTGGGTGATGGAATTAGTCGACCACATCGACCCCAGTGTTTCACTGGTACTTATTTCATCGACCTCGAAAGGATGAAAGCAAAGTCGACCTTGGCAGAATTTGGACTCAAAACACAAAGACAGACGAAATAACGCTAACCATTTCACCCGGCGTGCTAACGATTTTGTCAGCTCGCTATCTTTAATTATGGTTATAATAGTTGACAAAATGATTTAAGTGACTACGTTTCTTCTGTCTGGAAGATATTAACTGAGAACTTGAGCGTTAGACAAATAATTTCTAAATATATATCCGTGTGTGTGTGTGTGTGTTCTGCATGAATATATCCTTGTGTAGTCTATTTTTGGTCGATTTTGAACTCAAAACGTAAGGACGGATGAAATGCCGCGAAACATTTTGCCTGGCGTGCTAATGATTCCGCCATCTCATCGTCTTTATTAATAATAACAACGATAACCGCATTAAAGTGGTTAGCTGGCAGAATCGCTAGCACGCCGGACAAAAATTATTAGCGGTATTTCGTCCGACTTTACGTACTGAGTTCAAATACCGCCTAAGTTGACTTTTCCTTTCATTCCAACAAGTACCAGTAGAACATTAGGGTCGATATAATAGATTTATCTGCCTTTATGGCCTTGCTCGTGGCATAAAGTTGAAACCGGTAATAATAACCTCTGCAGTATCCATAAATATAATCAAATAACTTTCATGGTTTTTGTTTTTCCTTCAAGATTTCCCTTGCTTGGTTTTACTCTACTGTATATCGGTTTCTCCTTGGACGGCTCCAAGCTACATTGTTTATGTCTTTTTTCTCTGTTTTGAGAAGTGTCTATCTATCTTTTGGTTCACTCGAACCTTTTCCCTTTTGGGGAGAGGAATTTATGAGTGATCCGTCCTGACCCTTCTCAAAGTGCGAAGTTCGTAGTTCGTGATTAAGAGAAACTGGCTATATATATATATATATATATATATATATATATATATATATATATATATATATATATATATATATCAAAATAAGCAACACGGATTTTAAAGATGGTTGCAGTACGCACGTTTCATGCTACTCCATTTATTTAAGTAATGCGAGCATTACATTAAATGCAATAGGTAGAGCAATCTTCAGCTGCACGAAAATGCAGAAAATTACAGTAGAATAGACATATTATAATTGTGGCAACATTTCAAATCCAAGTGGGAGGAAGAATACATAAAAATCCATCTTGACATAGCCAAGTCTATTAGGCTAGTAATTGGTTCTAGGCAAAAATTCTAACTGTCTCTGATTTTATTGTCTCTTATCTAGTAGTAATAGTATAAGGGACAATCACTTCTAAGGAAAGGGAAGGTGTAAGCATTATCCATGGACATGGCTATAAAGGATATGGTTATAAAGGTTTCTCTGGTCAGAGTGGCAACACTCTTATAGGCTGTTTTTTTTTTTACTACTATCAAAATGTTGAGGAATTAAACCCTAGGTATATAGGTCAAACAGGGCTTTTTCTTTACTCTGAATAGAGCATCAGTATTGGTTTACAGACATCAATATTAGTTTAAACAATATGTTAGGAATTGCTCAAACCAGGAACTACAAAGAATTAAGGGTAGGCTAGCTAGATTCTTCAACAGAATGGGGATGAGTATAGTTTACGAAGATGATATCTCAGTAGCAAACTTCCTAGACGTAACATTAGATATTAAGAATAAGACATATAGACCACACCACAAACCCCTAACGAACCTACAGTATATAAATAAATCAAGTAATCATCCTAGGGCTATCACCGAGAATCTAGTTAAAAATATCTCTTTAAGACTCTCTAAATTATCTGCTAACAATAGGGTCTTTAATAATGAAGCTAATTTCTATAATGCAGCACTGAATAAGGCAGGGTATAGAGAAAGGGTCTCCTATATTGAAAATGATAGCAACTGAATTGAAACAACTGACAGCAGTAATAATAATGATTATAATAAGAGGAATAAACACAAGGAAAATAAAGGAAATAAACCAAGATACCCCCATAAACACAACATAAGTAACTTAAAATTCTTTAAAAAGAATATTAATAACCATGAGGATGATAATAATAATAAAGATAATAAAATCTGGTTCATAATCTCATTTTGGAGAAATATCAGGAGTAATCTGATAGCTAAGTTTAGAGAGGTGATAGGTAGGCACTTCCCAAGGAGCTCACACTATGGTAAGATTATCAACGCACACATAATTAGGTTTGGATTTTCAAATACTAGGAACATAGCACAAATAATAGCAGCACATAACCTTAAAATACTTAAGTCTAAAGAAACAGGGAGAAATGAGAATTTGAACAATAATATAAATAGAAATAATAATAATAATAATAATAATAATAATAATAATAATAATAATAATAATAATAATAATAATGAGAATGATAATAACAATGATGATAATAATAATAATAATAGTAGTGATAATAGTGATAATGATGATAGTAATAATAATAATAATAATAATAATAATAATAATAATAATAATAATAATAATAATAATAATAATAATAACAATAATAATAATAATAATAATAATAGGAATCGTGACAATAATAGTAATGGTAATAATAATAATAATAATAATAATAATAATAATAATAATAATAATAATAATAATAATAATAATAATATTCCAGGGAGACACGCTCTCTCCACTCCTGTTCTGCCTGGCACTCACACCTTTAACAGAATTGCTAAATAGAACTGGATGCGGTTACAAATGCTATGGAAAAACAGTCAGCCACCTTCTATATATGGATGACCTAAAATTATATGCAAAAAACGACAAAGAGCTAGAAACACTACTACAGACAGTACACGGCTTTACCAAGGAAATAGAAATGAAATTCGGATTAGAAAAATGTGCCAAAGCAACCCTGAAAAGAGGAAAATTAGTTAAAAGTAGCAATATAACACTAGATAAAGCCAATGAAATAAGAGAACTAGACGAAAGCCAATCATATAAGTATTTAGGAGTCAATGAACTAGATAGGATACAACATACACAAATGAAAGAAAAAATAAAGAAAGAGTACTATAGACGAGTTAGATCAATACTAAAAACAGAGCTCAATGCTAAAAACAAGATAATGGGTATCAACACTTTAGCTGTCCCAGTTATAAGCTACAGCTACAACATCCTTAACTGGACACTAAACGAACTATGTAAAATAGACAGGAAAACAAGAAAAATAATGACAGGATATAGGATGCACCACCCAAAATCTGACATAGAAAGGCTATATATACAACGCACAGAAGGTGGCAGGGGTCTTATACAGCTAGAAAACTATTATAAAATAACCACCATAGGACTGCAAAAATACCTACTCCAGAAGCAAGGGAAACTAATACAAATAGCCACAAAACACGAGTAAAACAAAAAACTGTTTTCAGTATTTAAGGAAGCTGACAAATACAAACAAGAAATCAATCTACCTAACAAATACGAAGAAGAAGAAGAAGAAACAACAAAAGCTATAAAACAAATGAAATCCAAACTAAAACTAGAACAGCAACGGACCATGATAAAACGATGGCAAGAAAAGCCCCTACATGGTAAATACTGGGCTAAACTAAATGCGAAAGAAATAGACAGAGAAAAATCCCAGCAATGGTTGAGAAGCTCAGGACTCAAAGCAGAGACTGAAGGATTTTTAATTGCTGCACAAGACCAAAGCCTCCCCACCAGAAATTACCAAAAACACATAATGAAAAGAAATATAACAAGTAACTGTAGAATATGTGGAGATCGACAAGAAACAATAAATCATATTATCTCTGGCTGCCCAGTCCTGGCTAAGAAGGAATATATTCACAGACACG
>NC_142931.1:110910061-110935061 GCF_046866305.1 Octopus bimaculoides
TCATTACAGAGAGAGAGAGAGAGAGAGAGAGAGAGAGAAGGAGAGAGAGAGAGAGAGAGAGAGAGAGAAGGAGAGAGAGAGAGAGAGAGAGAGAGAGGGAGAGGGAGAGAGAGAGAGAGACAGGCAGATGGACTTTGAGAAGTGCGTAGGCAGTCAGAGCAATCAACATCAGTATTTCACAGTCACTTTATTAATCACCTTCGGAAAAATGAAAATCACACACACACACACACACACAAACTGATTCTAATCACATGCATACATACATATTACTCGCACGTACTACATACACCCAAGGAGGGAACTTCTACCTGGTCGCTCGATCTGTTAAAGATAGAAGTTCGATCTTAACTGCAATTACATCTTGTCCTACAAAAAAGACTCTTTGAATAATGAAATCCGTGATGTACTCTGCTTGAAAAAAAAACAAAAAAAAACGCACACACACACACACACACACACACACACACAAAGCACAGTAAGAGGGGATGGTCACTGCTGGACTACCTTTTAATCATTTCTGGTTAATCAAAACTGACCCGAAGCTCAACAACAACCCCAACCACCTCACACGTATCGACGTAAACACACATATACACACACGCACACACGCGTACGCATATGCACACACGCGGACACATACTCAAGACACCGTCTTCACCAAACATTCCAGACTGTGTCACATTACACTTCAACAAACCTGACTAATTAGACATATAAAGAGCGTTTCACGTAATTATTATCGTCTCTCTAATTTCCCTGACGTCCAGTAGCTAACACGGTGGCACCACCAGCACCAGTACCAGCACAACCAACACCACCATACCACCACCACCACCACCACCACCGCCGCCACCACTGCCACCACCACCACACCACCACCACCACCATTATCACCACCAACACCGATACAAATTCCACTTCCAGTGTCATTATCACCGCTAATTTTACTACTACTACTACTACTACTACTACTACTACTACTACTACTACTACTACTACTAGTGCTGCTACAACTGCTGCTGCTGCTGTTACTACTACTACTACTACTACTACTACTACTACTGCTGCTGCTACTACAACAACAACAACAACTACTACAACAACAACAACTACTACTACTACTACTACTACTACTACTACTACTGCTGCTACTACAACAACAACAACTACTACTAATACTACTACTACTACTACTACTACTACTACTACTACTACTACCACTACTACTACTGCTGCTGCTGCTGCTGCTGCTGTTACTACTGCTGCTACAACTACTATCTACCTACCACCACCAGCATCACCATCATTACCACTGCGGCTACTGATTCCACCACCACTGTTACCACCACTAATTCCATCGCCACCACTATTGTTACTACCACCACCACCACCACCACCACCACCACCACCACCACCAACAACAACAACAACAACAACAACAACAACAACAGCAATACCACCAACACTAACACCACCAACACCACCGCTACCTATAACAGCAACGCCATTATTATCATTGCTACTAATTCCACAACCACCACCACCATCACCACCACCACGACCAACGCCATCATAAGTGCCAGTAACAGCAACACCGTATCGATAGCAATCTCTCCCAGTACCGACATAGTGACCACCATCACCTCCACCTCTACCACTCACACCACCACCAACAGCACCATCAACCACTACACCACCATCACCATCACCACCACCGTCACTGCTCACACCACTAACATAATCATCATTAACGCTACGACTATCATGCTGAAGACAAAAACCCTCCTAACCTCCACTACCACCATCAGCACCAGCACTTCTATATCACTTCTATAACCATCACACAACAGCTACATCCCATGGTCCCCATCGCCGCTGAAACCATCACAACCATCGTCACCTTAGCAGCCACCATTGACTTATTACTTTCAAATTCTCCAATTGAATTTGACAAAACGGGGGAAAAAAAAAGAAAAAGAAATTGCTTTTTTCTAGCAATCAGTGTCAGATAGGATAATAGGCTGAGTAGGGTAGCGTTTGATGAGGCGGGGGTAGTGTGTTCTGGTCGTAGATTGGGAGATGTGGTGAGGGGAAGTAAGTTGTTGCAGTTATTGTTTATTAAGTTGGGTGAGTAATAGAAATAGTTTGGTGATATTTACGCAGGAAGTGTTTCCAAACAATGACAGGGGAATGTCGCAATTGTCTTTGGTAAAGATATGTGGCATTGTTATGCCTCAAGCTACTGCTATGTAGCACCTTCGGATGATCGCTACCCAACTGCTACACAACTGCTACTCGACTGCTACTCAACACACCTACCACGGCCAGACTACCTCTATTTATATGTCTTGGGTGATCCTACTTCTTCGCCTGGGGGCGTCGACACAACAGGCATATATACTAACGTGTGTTTGTTTATGTATTTATGCATACATACAAAGATATATAGATACAGCACTAACAGTAAAACAAAACTGATGCAGAAACCTTCGCTATATCAGTAGGCAAACTGCAGAATGAGAAGGCACCTGGAAGGGACATAATAGTTGGATATTGGTACAAGAAGCTGACACTTTTTATAGAAACCAATTGATATGTAGGTTCAAAAGGACTATGGAAGGTCAGGCTGATCACATTGGCTTGCTACAAGAAGGACAAATCTTATTGCAAAAATGAAATCACGGAGATGACAGGAAACTACAGACCCATTGCTTACCTAAACATTATGTACAAACTGTACACAAATTGCCTCAACCAATTCCTCCAAGACCACTGTGAGTCAAACAATATTGTGACTGATGAACAGGCTGGTGGAAAGAAGGCTAGTGTGGGTATGTGCCGAACAACTTTTGATAAACAATGCTGTACTGTCTGAAGTAAGAAGACAACGCAGAAACCTTATGACAGTATGGCTTGACTATAAGATGGCATTCGACTCTGTCCTTCATTCATGGCTGTTGAAGTGTCTACATCTGGCAAAGGTACCTACTACCTTAATTGCTGCCATAGAGAGACCCACAAAGACATGGATAACTATTCTTACTTATAATAATAAGAATGTTAGTAAATGCTTAAAGGGGAATCTGGACAAACTGTGATTTTCATAAAGAGAAATTGACCGGCTAATTCATACATTACAAGTGGTATCTGTGAGTGGAACAGTGAAAAATATGCAAGACTTTTGTCAAGTTCCAAATCTGAATTTGTTTGTGTTAAATACATACCAAAGATGGAGCCTTGTATCTTTGTTGAAAACGACTCCCCCGTCATTGGAAGGTTTATGATCATTAAAAAATAGAAGAGACATAATAGGGATAAAATGTTTACGCTATGTTCATATAGACGTGATTACAAGGGGGATTGAACCAAATTAATGTCTTTTAAAATATTTTTGTGTATGTATGTGTGTGTATGAGTGCGCGCACGTGTGAGTGCGAGTGTGACAAACTCATTTACGTACTGGAACTTCTCATCGATGCAAATCTTCATAAATCGAGTGCATTCTAATCGAGTGCAACCACCGTCAAGGAGGCGGCGTGGAGGAATCGTGCTGTAACTTTTCATGTAAACATTATTCTCAAGCAGACTTTTGTAATAAAGTACACCTGTGTTGAAGAGGGACCAACTGGAATTTTTTCTACGAACATCGTTAAAACGATTAGATGCATTTCTAATATTTGTAGTGTTCTTGGAATTCCGATGAATTCTCACCATTGATTTGAACTATTCCTAATTTGTGGTTGTTTACATTACTTGAAATTGCTTGACAATCGTCTCTGTACTACGCATCCAAGTAGCGGGGATGTAACTCGAAGGTGCTCAGGGTAGATTTTACAACGAAATCCACGAATTCATGAGCACGATAGCACTGCATAGGAAACGAAGAAACGAATCACTATCTTTCGTCAACGAGTAGAAATAAACCTGATATAACTAATACCAAAGGCTTCATTGATATTCTAATCTTAGGGGCGTTAATCTTAGGGTATCGCCGCTGGTACTTTTAAGATGAAAAATTTAGATATGCAAATATATATATATATATATATATATAATACAGAACGGGACAAGAACGCAAAACATTCGTACATATATATACATATATACACATGTATATATGTATATGTCTATGAATTTATTTGTGTGTGTGAAAGTATATATATGTGTATGTATGTATGTATGTATGTATGTATGTATGTATGTATGTGTATATATAACATATTCAAAATGTAGTGAGGCTAATTAATAACGTCTACGTCTATGCCGTTGGCCAGTGTACTTGTTGGAACACAAGAGACGTAAAGTCTGATAGTGTAACTTTGCTCACAGCGACGCGCTCACAGACATCTATAACTTTTAAATATTATCATTCGTAAGCTACAGCATTATTCATGAAATCAAATTTATACAAGGACTGTTTAAACACATATTTCAATATGTTTGAACTAACCTTCTTCTTCGTAGACGATCAGCTTATGCTCGAGTTTTCATTTATTGTACAGTATTGTACTACTTGACTAATTAACTTAATAATTAATTAATAAATTGATAAATTGTTTGATTTATAGATTATAAAATACGGAATAGAATATTTATTTCTAATGAATTACACTTGCTTTGGTATATTGTCTCCACTCTGTAATAATAAAATAAGATACATACAGTGAAATTTCAACTTGGAAAACGCTAAATTTCGTGTCAAAAGGTTAATGAAGAAACATGATGAAGAAACGAGGTTGTTGCTTGACCTACTAGAAATAGCAGCTAAGTATATCTCCAATTATACCGTAACGTAGTCTTAAAAAGAGAGATACTATATACATACCCCGAACAAAAGAACAGGATGGTAAAGTCTGGAATTTATTTCATCATAGTTCGTTTTACTTCAGTGTCGATTTGAGGATAAACAAGAAATACACTGAGTCAGTGAGAGACGTTGTACACAGTAGTTGACCTCTGAAAATAGCAGTCAAATCTTAACAATCCGCACTATGTTTTTGTAAATACGAGAACATTCAATATCTTTGATCAGTGGTCTGATTAACTAGAGCAAGCCTAGAGCTAAAGTCTACAAGAACAACAAAGCAATAACAATAACAAAGTGAATACCTCACGAGTGGTACAAATTGATCCGGGCAGACACAGAGTTGAGCAACAAAAGTAGCAGCGATAATATTGTCGATGCTGTTGTTTGAGACTCATTCTGGTCAATATTATAGGTTACAACAGAAGAACTTATAATGCTCGTTGGCGTGTTATGATACTGTTGGCGTGTTATGATACTGTATAACAAAATTTTAATTTTTTCTGTTTGTCTTTGGTTAGTAGGTGCTATTTCCTATTTGCTTTTATCTAGAACTAAAAGGAAATCACTACTATTCCCTTCAAACCTCTCTTTTGTGAACCGGACATCAATGTTTTGAAACACCTATTTTCCATTACATTTCAAACTGATCCAGCGCGGAGTTACTAAAGCAGGAATATCGTTATACAAACATATGCATCACTGATCACAAGCAGGATTAGAAGTAGAGCATCATTGCCATGTGTTGAGAGGGTTTCTTTGGGGTTTGAATAAATGTAACAAAAGCAAAGTTTGAAGAAAATATCTATTTTTCATACTTTCTATGGGTAAACAATTAGGAAATAACATTTGTTACCCAAGAACAAAGATCGTGTTACACAGTGTAATGGTTTGTTCATATAGGTTATACTGGACTGTTAATTCTGTTCCCAATTACCATAATAAGTTCTAGTTCTAGTGCGCTCCGCACTTTCACTATTGCAACGTTCATCAAGAATTGTGAATCGGGAGCTTTTCTTTTTTGTCGTACCCAATAAAAGATCGATATTCACGATTAGAAGGTCATCTATTGATTTCAAATTTTGGCACAAGGCCAGCAAGTTCGGGGGATAGAGTAAGTCGATTACGGATGACAGGCTAAGTCGACCTCGCTAGAATTTGAACTCGGAACATAAACACGGACGAAATGCTGCTAAGCATTTTGTCCGGCCTGTTAATGATTCTGCCAGCTTGCTGCCTTTAGAAAGCCTTAAATTATAAAACCAATTGATGATAGCTGAAATGGAGACACGCCAATAGCAAGTAGTCTTTCGATAATACAATCGTAGATATTCTATGTTTTATTACGTTCCCATCCCTTCCCCTGATTAAACAAGGTGGTCAATGTTGGACCGTCTTTGAACCTCGATTGCCTATTCTCGATGAGATGATCTGAGCTAGTTTTAAGGAAATACAAAAGTAACAATACTATCGGTTTTATACGTCTATTGAACCTAAAGTAACACTAAGATAGAACGTCTCAGATATAATAGTGTTTTGTTGTGGAAAGGACTGAAGTTTTTGTATGAAACTTCGTGTCGAAGGATAGAATGTAAGAGCTTCAGCAAAGATTCTCTTTTGTAGAGTAAATCATGATACTAATCATAGACTAATATAATTGAAAGTGTCAAAATAGCAATTTGGAAAGATCTGGAAATAGTTGAGAGTTTTCGATTCCGTTGCTGAAACAATTCTGCGGCCCTGGCCAAAATACTAAATTCTTTCAGTTTCAGCCATCTAGTTAAAATGAGGTGCCAAGAGAAGAACGACTTGTTGATGTAATTTTAATTAATTGAGTCTTTAATTAATTAAGTGTTAATTAGTTTTCAATATTCAGCCTGAATTTATCAGGACTAATTATGCTTATTTGCACTTTAAGAAATTGTATAATCAAACATAATATATGCATATAAATATTTAGCTAAGACCATGCATTGGGAATATAATTGTTTCAGGTATTTGGTAGCCACTTAAGAGCATCGTTTTGTTCTCAATGAACATGAAGGTACAGACAATAATAATACCTGTAATAGTATAAATAACGATGAAAAGAATAAGGATGGTACAAACAGAAGTGCTGAGCATGAGGATGAAGACGATATCAATGAGAAGAAAGAAGCTTATGGTTGATTGGTAAAATTCTTATTTGAAAGTAGGTTTTAATAACGCATTTGCAGAAGAATATCACACACACACACATACACACACACACACGCACGCACAAATGTATATATATGTGTGAATATACATATAGACATGTGTGTGTGTTTGAGCATACACATATACTCATACATACATTCACACATAAACATACACAAACACACACACACATACACACATATCTATATTTATATATACACACATATATACACATATATACACACATATATATATATATAGATAGATAAATATATATATGTATATATATATATATGTATGTATATATGTGTGTGTGCATATAAATATTAGATGTGTGTGTGAGTGTATGATTGTGTGTGAATGTATGTATGAGTTTATGTGTACGAATGTTTTTTTTTAATTCTTTTGTTCTTTTACTTTTTTCAATCAAATGACAGTGGCCATGCTAGAGCACCGCCTTGGGGAACTTTTTTTAGTCGAATTTATCGATCCCACTACTTATTCTATCAGTGTCTTTTGCCGAATGCTGAAGTTACGGGGATGTAGACACATCAATACCGGTTGACCCATGATGGGGGTGGAGTGGAACAACACTGACACAAGATCTCTCTCTCTCTCTTTCACACACACACTCACGCCCCTCCCCATATATATATGTATATATATATATATATATATATATATATATATATATATATATATATATATATATATATATATATATATATATATATATATATATATATATATATATATATATATATATATATATATATATATATATATATATATATATATATATATATATATATATATATATATATATATATACACACATATATACGGTGGAGGCGCAATGGCCCAGTGATTAGGGCAGCGGACTCGCGGTCGGAGGATCGTGGTTTCGATTCCCAGACCGGGGGTTGTGAGCGAAAACACCAAAAGCTCCACGAGGCTCCAGCAGGGGGTGGTGGCGACCTCTGTTGTACTCTATCACCCCAACTTTCTCTCACTCTATCTTCCTGTTCCTTGAGTGACGCTGCGATGGACTGGCGTCCCGTCCAGCTGGGCGAACACATATGCCATAGAAACCGGGAAACCGGGCCCATGAACCTGGCTAGGCTTTAACAAGGCGCACAAATATATATATATATATATATATATATATATATATATATATATATATATATATACGACTGGTTTATTTGAGTTTCCGTTCATCAAATCCACTCACAAGGCTTTGGTTGTCCCTAGGGTTTAGTGTAAAACACACTGCCCAAGATGCCACGCAGTGGGACTGAACTCGGAACCATGTGACTGCGAAGCAAGCTTCTTCCCTAGAGTCGCTTGCACCAATAACCCGAGTGTGTTATGAACTCAGTGTCGTCGTAAAAGTGAGTTGTTCGCTTGTGACGTACGCCACGTTGATTAGACTGGCATATTTTGCGTTCATATCTGCAGGACTGTATTGGTTTGAGCTTCTTGCTACAAGGTCAGTATTTTCTGGGAAGGAAAAGGATGAAAGGTAAAGTCGACCTCGGCGGGATTTGACCTCTAAGCGTTTTGCCTTGCGTATCAAAGATTCTGTTAGTTCGCCAACTCAGTCAGCCGGAATATATTAAGAAATATGTATATCATCATTACCATTATTTATATACGCATGCGTGCATGAGTGTGCGTATGTGTGTTTGTGTGCAGGCATGTATATATGTACATGCATATATGTGTGTGTGTGTGAATATATATATGCTTGTGTGTATGTGTGTGTGCATGTATGTGTGGATGTCTGTGTAGCGTCATTTTTCAGTAATTATCGATCTTTGTCCCTCACGTCACTCAGTTCACAGTTGGCAAAATCTATTCAGTATAAGAAATATTCAACTTTATGCATTGAAGGCGAAATATCTATTGATGGGTAAAAACATGGACTGCATTTATTTAGAGTTTGTTAAAGCTTTGTATACAAATTTGACCAAGTACTTCCATATTACAAAATAATTGGATGTAGAATTTCAGAACGTTTGGATCTTTGACGAAAAAGATTTTACAAAGAAATCTGTATTGATCCGTAGGTTCCCATTAGGTGCAGTTTTCAAATCACTTCCTTCAATAATAATAATCAGTCAGGCCAGGAAATCGTATCTAGAATGTACCCTACCAACGACACTTTAACTCACTCACACTAGTAAGTTAAATCCTGGATACTTTCTTATATATTTAAGAAATAATGTCATCTGACAGAAAACATTAGTTCTGAGTCTTAGAGATTGATTACAGTTTAAATCTTTGTATTCTGTGGATTTCTGAATTGATATCATTTAAAATTTTCACCAAGAGAATAACGTCTGTCCAACATTTGAATTACTGCAACTCTTGAAGATTCATTCTCATAAACAGATAAGGGGAAAATAGATAGATAGATAGATAGAGAGAGAGAGAGAGAGAGAGAGAAGGGGGGAAGGAAAGAGAGAGAGAAGGGGGAGGGAGAGAGAGAGAGAGAGAGAGAGAGAGAGCGTATGTGTGTTTAAGATAGTCGTGGTCATCATCGTCATCAAGCATCGCAGTTTTTTACAGAGCGTTGATAACACTACAACGAAAGCCTTCTCGTTTATGGGAAAATTCTCCCAACGGATGAAGCCATTGCGTTACTTCGTTTTCACTTTCTCATAATGTTTTCCGGCAAGGGTATTAGGGTCGTCTGCCATTACCTTCTTCAACCGGATAGCCGTTAGCCAAAAAGAGTTCGTTCGTTCTTCGTTCGTTCTTGTTTGTCTGCCCAAGTTACTCAAGTGGGGGAACTGGTTTAGTCACTGACCACCCGATCATAGGAACCACGCTGGGTTACAAATTACCATTAACAGGTCCCAGCATAAGATCCCTGAACTGAATAGGGTTTGGGATAGAGAGGGATTGATAATCTATATGTGGAAGATACTGGAGAGTGGTACCTAATTCTTTATACACCATTGAGTAAATAAAACGTCAGTATATAGCATTTAAGATTTTGAGAGAAACTTGATTGCTTATTCCTTTACCTGAAGTATTCAGGAATATTATAGTGGCTCCTGTTGAAATGTTAAACATAAGTTTCTCTCCAACGTTCTTGACTAACCTAACCATCTTCTGCCGGCCATAATCAGAGTCAAACCAGTTACAATAGCAACAACTACAAACATAGGCACAACGATCAATTGTAAGAACTTCAATACATACAGATATGTATAAATTTTTAATTCACCTGAAGGAAAACGGATGTTTGAATGATATAATCGAATTATTCATCAATAAACAACGTGTAAGAAACAGTTGTAGTGAGTATTTAACCTGATTGTGTTCTTCTTATATATATATATATCTGTTAAATTTGTTTCCGGGAAACATTTAGAATATGCAGATAAAGTTCCTATTCCATTATATCGGCCACCGTCTAATGATGCTGACTAGTAACTCAGTTTTTCGGTGTTGCATCAAATTGTACCGATATAATGTAGGATAAATATGAGAATAATAGTAACAATAATCCTAATATAGAATTTATAAACATTTAATGCATCGCTACGCGCGTTCCCACAGGTCACATGTCTCTTAAGATCACAGTCTGTATTTCTAAAGAAATAAATCAATGATGATGACCAACCGGATACCCACGAAAACTACAGACTACACTGTAATCATCCCAGGAATATGGACTATGATCTTAAGAGTCATGTAATTTGTGGAAACGCGCTGTTAGCTCATCTAGTTTTCAGAATTTTATCTTCGTGAAAGAATATGAATTTACGTAAATGTTATTCATTAATTAGATCTTGGGAGGCTGGAGAAGCCGGTGGTATGAGTAGAGCACCAGTCTATATGCTTTACAATATTTACACTCTTTTCTCAGCTCACATGTATTCAAATCTTCTCGTCAATAATTACCAACGTACTTAAATAAACATATATTAAGAGACATTTTTTGTTTTTATATTACATTGCTTAAATATATTATTTAATAGCTAAATAAATATACGTTAAGTAATCATATTTCTATTACATTGTTAATACATATCTATCTGTCTATATATCTATCTATCTATATTTATAATTAATGAACATGTCTTAGCAAGAGACATAAATATTTTTATATTACGTTGTATGAGTAAACAACGTATTGTATATCTTGATAAATATGACTTAAGAAACATCGCACTTTTGCATCACATTGTGAACATGTGTGCACGTCTCCATATATGTAAGTGTGTGTGTGGGTGTGATTTAATACTTATTCAATAAATCTTAGCAAAGACGTACTTTTCTTGTTTTACATCGTATATACATGTGTTATTTAATAACTTAATAAATTTACCCTAACCACTGGCATTAAATTGTTTGCATTTGTATCGTAGCTGTAGAGGCAGACGTGGACGTGTGGCAAGAAATTTGCTTCCCAACCAAATGGTTCTAGCTTCAGTATCCTGTATGCTATCTTGGGGAAGCGTCTTCTACTATAACCCTCGGTATACATAAATACGTACATACATACGTATATACCTATCTTTTACTTGTTTCAGTCATTGGATTGCAGCCATGGTGGGGCACCGGCTTGAAGTGCTTTTAGCTGAAGGAATCGACCCCAGTACACTTTTTAAAGTCTGGTGCTTATACTATCGTTCTCTTTTGCTGAACCTCAAAGTCATGGGGGAGGTAAGCAAATCAGCACCGGTTTCAAGCGATTTTGAAGTACAGACAGACAGACAGATTATTCATACACAAACGCATTTGCATACGTACATACATACATATCCGTATATATATATATATATATATATATATATATATATATATATATATATATATATATATAATGATAAAGATTATACATATATATATATGAATTTTATCTTTGTCGTTTCAGTCATTAGACTGTGGCCATGCTGGGGCACCGCTTTGAGTTTTAATCGAATGACTCGACCCTAGTAATTATTTTAAAATCTGATTCTTACTCTATCGGTTCTTTTGCCGAACTGCTAAGTTACGGGGATGCAAACACATCAACACCTATTGTCAAGTGGTGGTGGGGATAAACACAGACAGAAGGACACACATACACACACACACACGCAACAGACTTTGGTCGACCTGAGGTTATAGTGGGAGACATTTGCCCAAGGTGCCAAGCTGTGGAACTGAATCTGGAACCATGTGATTGGGAAGCAAGCTTCTTACCACACAGCCACGTCAACGCTTGGTATGTTGATACTGTCATATTTAAAGCGGGAAGCAATAAAAAAATAATTAGAAAGAAAGAAAGAATATCAGTAAATGCCTGTTACAGCTACACTTCATACTTCCATGCAACTACGATAAAAACTCCAGACCGGTTTCGCTCTTATCTTGACCTCATCATAAAATAATTGCCATCACTTCACTTGAAAAATAGTGTTTAAAAATCAGATATCAAATGTATCAAAATCACTGGAGTTTTCAGTAAATGATGACCAGCTTAGAAAATAGTAAATACGATTCCAAAATGTATGCGTGAAAATTAATCTAAGCCTTTAAATCTTCCATAATGTTTTGTTTCCCGCTCTTTATTTCTCACCTGGAGGAGCAATGGCCCAGTAGTTAGGGCAGCGGACTCGCAGTTTCGATTCCCAGACCGGGTGTTGTGAGTGTTTATTGAGCGAAATCACCTAAAATTCCACGAGGCTCCCGCAGGGTTTGGTGGTGAACCCTACTGTACTCTTTCACCACAGCATTCTCTCACTCTTTCTTTTTGCTTCTGTTGTACCTGTATTCCAAAGGGCCAGCCTTGTCACACTCAGTGTCACGCTGAATATCCTCGAGAACTACGTTAATGGTACACGTGTCTGTGGAGTGCTCAGCCACTTGCACGTTAATTTCACGAGCAAGCTGTTCCGTTGATCGGATCAACTGGAACCCTCGCCGTCGTAACCGATGGAGTGCCAACAAAAATTTCTCACCTGCAGTTTTCTGAGTTGTTAATGTAAAAATAAGCAGTGCAGGTAGTCGTAATTGTAATCTCTTTCCTATTACCCGGTATTCATGACAATAAGTAAGAATAAGCACGAAATCACAATCGAATATAGCAAGATTGGGATCTTTTTTAAAACGGGGGCCACATTTTTCATTAACGAAACACTTTGAAACTTGGAACACTGGTAGAATGTGTCATATAAAACATCTTTTTTCTCTTAGTCTTCTTAAAAAAAAAAAGAAATCCATAAGTTATTCCATGTGAAAGTTGTCGTATTTCTGTAATTTCAACCAATCACTGACGTCCATTCAGCCGATATACATTAAGTGCCGACTACATAAACAAACGATTCTGAAACAATTAACCCTAACCCTAACCCTAACCCTAGGGTTAGAGTTAGGGTTAAAGCAAATTTAAAATGAAAAAAGCAAATAAAACGAAGGTATGGAGATTAAATACGCTTTACATCGCTTAATCAGCCAAAGGAGTAAATGTAAACAACTGAATACTTGTCAGTGATTGGTTGAAATTATCGAAATAAGACAATTTTTTACATGAAATAAATTCGAATACAAAAATATTTTTCTGTTCTATAACAAAATAGATAAGTATACGAAGTTTGAAAGTCTTTCCGTACCAAAAACACTACGTAAAACATTAATGAAAAATGTGGCCCCCGTTTTAAAATAGATCCCAAGATTGGCTTTCTTACCAAACTCTTCTGAGAACAGAATGCCGAAGACGGCGCATTAATATGCCAACACATGCACTTTTAGATTCTGAATCAGGCTCCTGCCACCCATCACCGTGAATATGGCCCGTGGAGGCTTAACATCCTTCACTTGTCTCAGCTATGTTTCACTAACATTCATAATACATTGAGAAGACTTTATTAAGCGGCCCAATGTCTCAGTCATTGCTACACTAATCCTCATCACCGCCGTGCAGCAAGCAGCCGGTAGCCCATTAAGTACATGCTGAAGATCCCCTTCTGAAAGAGCCTAAAAACACCAATGTAGGGGAGACAATGATTAATATGCTTGGATACTTTACGGATATAATACAGGCGTACTTAAATTTACATATACCAACGTAAATATACTAACAATACAGATATAAGAGTTCGAATTCTAGCGAGGTCGACTTTGCCTTTCATCCAATTGGGAACGATAAAATAAGTACCATTTGAGTACTGGCTCGATCTAATCGACTTAACCCCTCCTTCAAAACTTTTGGCCTTGTGCCAAAACATGAAACCGAATTAGTTCTTAGAAAAAAAAAAACCTGTATCGGTAAATATACTTAAGTTAATCTGGACGCTGAATATTTTGAGTTCAAAATCTATCGAGGTCAATTCTACTTTTAATTCTCTCGTGCTCTGTAAAATAGCATCAATAACATTTAAATTTTATTGACCCTTTACATTCTAAGTCCAAATTTCATCGAATGATACCATTGTCTTTCATCCAATCATATTCAATAAAATCAATAAAATAGTAGCAGTCAAGAATTTGCGGTCACGATCCTCAGCTATACCCATTTGTACCGAATTCCTCTGCAAAAAATCCATTTAATTAATGCATTTAGCATTAAAAAGAATCCGACTAGAAATCATTATGCAATGAATAAAAAAATAAACATTAATATTGGTGAATAATTAATACTGTTTGTTTTGCTCGGTGGATAAAGATATTTAGTTAAATTGATAAGTTCCATGCATGAAATATGTTAGCACTAATAATAGCTGTGTTATTTTTTTCATATGGATACGTCTGAGTTATACAGTTTGTAGAATTAGTTTTTATATAATTTCATCATTTATTAATTCCTCATCTCATGATTTTATTACTTTCGCAAATACTCAGCATATTCTGATGCTGATAGGAACACACAAACAGACTACACAAGGACACATTCATGCAGAACACACACACACATATGGATATATATTTAGAAATTATTTCTCTAACGTTCAAGTTCTCAGTTGATATCTTCCAGAGAGAAGAAACGTAGTCACTTAAATCATTTTATCAACTATTATAACCATAATTAAAGCTAGCGAGCTGACAAAATTGTTTGCAAAATTGTTAGCGTTATTTCTTCTGTCTTTACGTTTTGAGTCCAAATTCCGCCGAGGTCGACTTTGCCTTTCATCCTTTCGGGGTCGTTAAACTAAGTACCAGTTGCGTACTGGATCGATCTAATCGACAGGCCCCTCTCCCTTAAAATTTCAGGCCTTGTGTCTGTAGTAGAAAGGAACAGAATCGTTAGCATGTCACGAAAAATGCTTAACGACATTTCGTCTGTCTTTACGTTCTGTGTTCAAATTCTGCCGAAGCCGACTTTGCTTTCCGGATTGATTCCAGTCGAGCACTGGAATCGATGTAATCGATTTATCCCCTCCTCCAAAAGTTCAAGCCTTATTCCACAATTTGAAACCAATAATTAAAAGGCGGTGAGAGAACGGAATCGTTAGACGACGGACGAAATGCTGTTAAGCATTTTCTCCGTCATTACGTAGTGAGATCAAATCCCGCTTAGGTCAACGTCGCCTTTAGGAGTTGATAAAATAAGCACTATTCGAGTATTGTGGTCGATACAATCGACTACGCCTCTCCCGTAAATGCAAAGCCTTGTGTTTATCGATGGAAGATTATTACTATATTAAATAGATGGCGAGTCATTTGACGCGTATGCCAGAATAAATGCTTAGCGGTATTCTGATTCTTCACGTTCTGTGTTCAAACCCCGCCGAGATTAACTTTGCCATTTAACCATTCTTGGACGAAAAAACAGGTATTGATACCATAATTCTCAGGAGAAGAGGTGGCAGAGTCGTTCGGGAGTCGGAAATTTGTTGCATGTCTTCCGGTTTGTTACAATGTATGCACAACCCAACCGAAATCAATTGTACCTTTCATTCCTCCGGAGTCTCTAAAGTGCTGAAGTCGATGATATTAAGTAATATTTCTCCACAAAAAAATGTGGCTCTTGTGCTTTAATCAGGAACCATTATTACCATAATTGCCATTAGTATTGATAAACATTCGTGAAGGTGGCGAGCAGGTAGAATCGTTAAGACGCCAGTTGGTGTCGGTCGTCTTTTTCTACGGTTAGTGATTATTGCGAATTTTCGTTCAATTTACTGTTAATACCTTTTTTGTTGAACTGTTATTACATTGTTTGTTTGGAACAATTTCTTATCTTCTGAGGGTAGACTTGTGTTTTTTACCCCTTGTATGAGGGTGGGGTGGGGGTGACTTGTGCAAACAAATTTACTGTGAAACCAAAAAAAAAAAAAATGCATGGATAAAAATACGTAATGAATCCTGTAAAAATACGCAATAAAACCAATCTCTGCACCAGTTTTGGTTCTGGTACCAGAAAAGCCACCTTGAGCATGGAATTGAGACATACCAACAGCGGAACAATTTGCAAAAGGAAATGTTAACTTCGCCCAAGCAAGTGGAATAAAAAGAAACGTAACATACAATACGGAACCGAAAATCTTATGAAATTTAAAGGAATGATTAAAAAGAGGGGAACGAACCTAAAGTTGCCCCTCCCAGAGAAATAACCCACGAGGCACAAAGAAGCACATTTATTTATAAAAGTTTCTCAATTAAAAAAAAAAAGAGCTGGATATAGCATCCAAAGAAGGTGTAGCGCTCTGCCTGAAACCTAAGTGGTCGGACATCAAATATATAACAAGAGGACAACGTTTTGCGACGATCGAAGTGCGTTTTCAATCGGAAGAAAAGACCAAGCAGGCGTCCACCATTCATGTTAACGGTTGATTTCAAGTTATATATATAAAACAATTTACCATTAAACTGAAAGATTATTCAATACATTTTAGTAGATTACATGTATGTTAAGCTTTACAAGAAAGTTGGCAGTCTTCGAAGTCATTCCTACCTCACCTATACGCATGCACATACACTCACAAACATATATCACGCACACATATTAGTCGGGTCAGTGTTGCCACTCTGTCGTAATAGCCATGCGAGCACACCATCGTCGGGTAATTTAGGAGAGACAAGACACCAAAGTAGCAAGAGAGACTGACTCGACCCTAATAAAATTATTTCTCTACTATGGAATTAAGTACTTTTTCTTCTGACGGTCAACACTAAACGTCGCCATGATTGACCGCTAGCTCCCAAAGTTTTTTTTTTCTATTCTCTGTCTCTTTATTTCCTAGTGTTCCTTTCTGTTGAAGAGCGTAGGCTCGAAACGTAAAAGACTTTCTCACCTTCCCGAGCGTCAAACCAATACACTTGTTTGTTGCTTATACACCTGTCTTCGTCTTTTTTTTTCAGTAAATTTCAACTATATATATATATATATATATATATATATATATATAGGTTAACAAAAAAACAAAAAACAATAAAAAAAAACAACAAAGTGAGGACGTGATACGGATAGTGTTATTGGACGCTCGGGAAAGGAAGGAGAGAGAGTATGACGTTTCGGGCGGAGCCCTTCGTCGGAAAGACAGAAAGTTCGGTGAATGGAAAAACGGAGGAAGAGGAAAATGGCACCGATACCCACGAGGTTACATATATATATATATATATATATATATATATATATATATATATATATATATAGGAAAAAGAATTGTTAATTAATTGCTCTCACTGCTCTTCCACGGACCATCCAAATAACTTGGAACAATAAACAGTATCAAATCACTACATATTGAAATGTTTTTCCAACAAAGCAGAGTACCAATGTTTTTTTCTAAATGTGTTTTTCTTTTTTCGTGTCTGTTCATATTAGTCTTGTTCAAATATTACACATGATTCTAATGCTACGCTATGAGTTTACATTTTTTTGGACTATAATTTCGATTCAGGCACTAAAAAGAAACATGGTTGGCATTTGTTAAACAATGTAGACATTGTGGCTCCTTGTTTAATTACCTTCTTTTAATATTTTGTTGGTGACAAATATTGAATTTAAATAATCAATAATTGAAGACCTGAAGATTCTGTAATGTTCCAGATACTATTGTATCTAATTTTCTATTTTATTTACATTTTATTTCATTGAGTGGGATTTGATACATTTTTGTGTGTTATGCTGTATGCATCGACTTGAAGTGACACAAATTATTGCAGGCACAATTTGAGTTGAACACAACACTTGTTTTCTTTACTTTATATGAAGTTGTCTCAAAATTTAATTCTTCTGCCTCATGGCTCATTGGGTTCACTGGAGAAAACGGAAAACAATTTCACCAAGTAACGAACTATAGAAAAGAAAAATTACAAATGCACACAAATAAAACAGACATAAATAAACAGCCAAACTTACACAGAAATACAAAATTTGGTGGTTACGAGGAAAAAAATAGTCCGTTTAAACAAGTGACGTTACAAATATGGTGTTTAATTTTATATCGATTTATTATTACGGTTTGTTTAGAATTCCATGTCTTTACGTGTGTATGGTGTATACGTGCGTATCGCGTGATTATGATGAATAATTAATTTCTGATTAATTCATTCAAATTTAAGTGAAAATTTGGATTAAGTAAACGATAAAAAAAATGAGTATATTTTTGTGCATACCATATCAAAGTAGTTATACTTCTTCCTTCTGACTCTTTAGGTAAAGAATCACAACGGCAAAATCAAACATCGAATTCTTTTATGTTGGTCGAAAAATATATGAAATACTGTTTTTTTCTTTTTTCTTTTTTTCCTCTTCTGTTTTTACATGTTTATATATATATTTTACACGAGAGCTTCAAAGCTTCCAGTAAATTTAGATCTTCAAATTTCCGTTTCCGATCCTCTGTTCGAAATATTTCCCTTTCCAGGCGTCTTATAATTTCTTTGTTAAGGCATGTCTCTACTAGACATTATCTTTACTTTTCCAATGTAAATTTTGAATTATTTTCTTCCAACAGATATCCTTAAAAGATTCATTGGATTCTTGTAATTTTCTTTCTAAATTATGATAGTTTTTTTACATCTAGAGTGTAAATATTTATATACATTTCTTATTAAGTGAAACACATTTTTAAATACAGTTCTATATTTAAGAGATGAGAAATTATGTACATTATTTACATTATTTACATTTGACGGATATTTGTCATCATCGTGGCGTAGTGGTTAAGAGCGCGGGCTACTAACCCCAAAATTCCGAGTTCGATTACAAGCAGTGGCCTGAACAAAAATAATAATAATAATAATAAAAATGCCTTAGGAATGAGGACCCAGGTTCGAAATTTTCCCAAGACGCCTAATCAAGGCTGGAGGGTATATCAGGCGAAACGTTGTGTTAACAACAAAGAAGATGAGGACAAATAATCGTCACTTGTAAATAATGTACATTTTTAAATGTTTCAATATTGAATATGTTAAAATATTCAATATGGCAAAGTATTCAGTATTTTATCTTTAACAGTGAGTGGTATTCGTTGTGAGTTCCGGGTTCAAATGACTTCGGGTTTGGCACATTGTATGAAACATTGTATGGCACATTGTATGAAACATTGTATGGCACATTGTATGAAACAGATCTTACTGACATGGGTTTGCCACATGGATATAGTTATTTCAGGAATACCTAATTGTCACATCGTCACAGTGACTATGGTTAGTTAATTCCTCTAATTAACTTATTCCAACTGGATAAAACATTCCGCATATCAATAGATTTACTTATTCGCTGTTTAAATATAAGAATGGCAACACGTAGTAAGTTGTGAATGGCAGATTTGATGTCTAGCTGATGAAGCATAACAACACCGAAACATGTTTCGTATAGTCTGGTGACTCCATTCATAGGTGTGTGGTGTGTTTTTCACTCATATTGTCTCTAAGGATAATTTCTCTCCCGAGACATTTCCATCACGGAAGGCCTTTCCAATTTTGGGTGGATATGCACGTGTTAAATCTAACTATATTCTCTTATATTCCAATGCAAGTTGCTTAGTGCACCTCAGGTTAATACGTTAGTAGTGTTACAATTTTGCGTATTGATTACATCAGAATTGAGATTACACGACCACCAAAGACAATTTCAAGGCTTAGCCTTTCCAGGCCATTTATGGGCAGTTATTAAAGACTTCAGTCTGGTTGTTCGGTCAACAAATGCATCCATCTGTGACTGTACTGTATGACGCACAAATATTGCGAACGATGTCAGGGTTCACAACAAAGGGAAAACATATTTAAACATTAAATAGAAATAATTTGGCAATTAAAATATAGTCTAAGCAATTTCAAACGAAGCAACAAATACAACAAGCGAACCATGTTTAAAATAGTCGAAGTGAACAATTAAAAAAAAAATTCCAACTTTAGAATTCATTACAACCAAATAAAAGCACATTTCTAGGAGTTACGTCACATAGCTTGCTAGTTTGCTACTTAATTTCTTGAACCATATTTAGTAAAATAAAAATGAGAAGAAAAATGAGGTACTGAACAATGACAAAATTACCACTGTCCAATAATACAACAGTAATTGAAACAAAGGGAAAAAATTCTATTGAAGTACAAACGTTAATGAGTTTACCAACGTTACGAGCAAAGCACATTTATTACCATTCATTTATTTCATTCAAGGCGGCGAATTGACAAAGTAGTTTGAACGTAGGACAAAACGGTTTGCGATATCTGTTCTAGCTCTCGGCTTACTCGGCTGAAATATCGCCAAGGTCAACTTTGTCTCTTATCCTTTCGGGTTGAGTAAAAGATACTTGTTCGGAGGCGGTTTATTAATGGAAATGTAAGGCGGTGAGCTGGCAGAATCGTTAGAACGCCGTGCGAAATGCTTAGCGGTATTTCATCTGCCGTTATGTTCTGAGTTCAAATTCCGCCGATGTCGACTTTGCCTTTCATCCTTTCGGGGTCGATAAATTAAGTACCAGTTACGTACTGGGGTCGATGTAATCAACTGAATCCCTTTGTCTGTCCTTGTTTGTCCCCTCTATGTTTAGCCCCTTGTGGGCAATAAAAAAATAGGAAATGTAAGTGTATCGAGCAGGGTGGGGGTCATGTAGTAATTATGTCGGCTCTTAGCGTTTTGTGGTCTTGGACGGCAGATATATTTCGTTGCTCAGTTTAATTTCACCATCTCGTCCATGGGTGCCTTTTGTAGAGTTTACTTAGTTCCAAATATTTGGTCTATATCATCTCTTTGGGAATAACCTCTTGTCTTCATCCTACAGACCTCGAGAGCCGTCCCTTTCTGACTAAACGGTAGAAAAATGAAGTGAAGTTAAAATCAAAGTTTTGATCAGCTTCTAAAATATTCTAGCGTGCTTGCAAAAATTATGAGTTCCATCTCCAGATGAGCTCCTCATTTCGAGACATATCACAAAAATAAAAGGTAAAGAGTAAAGACCCCCATCGGTCATGATTGACCACATGATTGTCTCTAGAAAGTTACCCTTCGAGGCACAAATCCAGACAAGGTTGTTTATGGAAGACCAGCAGTCACCCATGCATACCACCCTCCCCTACCTATGCCACTAAGTTTATCCATAGGAAAAGCAAAGGCTGATACAACCTGGCACCAATGCCGACGCGACTCATTTCTAGAGCTGAGGGAAGTTCAAGAACACAACACACAACCCAGTCTGGGAATCGAACTCACTACCTCATGAATGTGAGCCCGATGCTCTAACCACTGAGCTATGCACCTTCAAAAAGAACCCATTGTGTTTCCAGTTTTAAAAATGTATATACGAATTTTATATGGTTCATTGTAGTGAAACTCATCAAATAGTAATAAGCATAACTTTGTCTCGCATCGATGAGAAATGTTACTTGCGATAGACCACTGATCTGAACTGAAAATGATATTTCACTCAGTAACATACTTAACAAAAATCGGAAATGAGTAACATATCGTTTACTTTGGGGGAAGAATAACTTATTTCAGGGTGACTTACGTGAAAAACCTTGAATACAGTCTGTTTTAGTGTTGGATTATTTCTTTCTCTAAACGAATAGTACAATAAATACGGTATTCTGGTGAATTGAATCAATGTCACTAATACTACGTAGTTATTTAAAATGTAACACAAGCTTTGGGAAAGAATTAAGGTGAGTAAAATAATTAAACGAATGCAGTATTGCTATTCAGAGGATTTTTAAAAGAACATCATTTTGGCAGAGACGTTAGAAGGTCGGAAAAAACGCCTTACGATTTGTAATATTTGTTCCAGCTGTCCATTAGCTGAGTTCAAATGCAGCCCGAAGTCGCCTTTGAATTTCCGGTTCGATATAATAAGGTATAATAAGGTACTCATCCAGGAGCAACAGACTAGCGCAATGGAGGGGATGTTTGTCGGCATTTGTTATGGTTCTTTACTTTCTGAAATCTTGAGTGGATCACAGAGTAAGATCGTCTTGCAATATTTCTCTCAATGAACATATAATGTATAGACATACATTTCTCTTTATATATATATATATATATATATATATTAATATATATATGTAAATAAATATCACGAACTACTTAGGAGTGAAATTAAGAAGAACTATAAGGTTGTAAATAAAAACATTTTGAGGTCTATATACTTGGAGACCAAACAAATAATGGCAGAATATAATATAGACGACAGAACAGAATCTTTTCTACCAAGGAGACCTAAAATTATTTTAAAGGGCCATAAAGAAAACTTCAAAACTAACCCAAAATTTAGGTTGATTTGCCCAAGTAAATTTGACCTAGGAAAATTAAGTAAAATTCATATAGATAAGTATATAACTATACTTAAGAATAAATTAAGATTAGTACTTTGGTCCAACATACAAGAAGCCAATATACTAGTTTAATAACATTGAATACAAAAACAGAAATAAATTCTTCCAAGTAGATATTGATAATTATTCTTTTACTAATCCTAAAATATTAAACAAAGCACTTTTGTTCGCCAAAACAAGTCAAACCTTACTATGATGGAAATTAATATTATTTTAGAAGCTAAGAAATCTATTATTTCCTTTGACAATAAATACTAGGTTAGGAAGGATTCTAATGATTGTTTTGATGTAACAATGAGATCAGCTGACTCCGCACAAGTAACTGATTTCGTTGGAATATACATTTTATTTAACTTGAGTAAAGAATTTCCTGACCTTGTGGGAGGATTATATAGAGATGATGCACTTTTCCAATTATGAATGAAGGATTTATTGCACATCTTAAAAGAGAAACCAAATATCCAAGTGAACTGATTTCTTTTCATTGTATTTTACATCAGCAAAATCTCTGTGCAAAATCTGTCATTTTAATGACACTTTGCATTAGGTTATAAGTATTGTGAACTATATTCGAGCAAATGCCACGAAGCATCATCAATTTAGAAGCATGCTGATGATGGATGATGAAGTAATTAGTGTAGATTTGCTTTATCACACAAAAGTACGCTGGCTGTCACAAAGGAAAGTATTGGTCAAAATTGTATCTTTACGAAAGCAAATAATTGACTTTTTCAAAGGAAGCAACAAACATTGTGATTTATCAGATCTAAACTTTTACAGAGATGTTGCATTTTTATGTGATGTTATATCAAATCAAAATTAGTTAAACATTTCGTTGCAAGGCAGAAATAAATCTATTTATGATATGTGGCAAAAAAATTCAGCCATTTAGAAAAAAGTTGTTGTTTTTCAAGTCTCTTTTGGCTAAACCTAAACTTTCAGAGGAACACTTTCCTCAGTTTATTAAAGTAATGAGTGAAAGTGAAGATATCTCTGGATCTTTTGCTGAATACAAGTCAGTTTTAGACTCATTAGTAGAAGAATACAACAAAAGATTCAGCGATTTTGAAAAGCATAACATCACTCTGAAACTTGCTTTTCAGCCTCACTTAGTTGATGTACTAAAGGCTCCCGAATAGTTAGTTACAAATGAAGCTTATTGAAATGTCTGAATATAATATCCTGAAATCTCAGTTTGACAGCAGGGACGATCCCATTGAAATTTGGAAAAAGGCGAATGAATATCCTCGTCTTTGTGAACATGCACGACGACTGATTTCCTGCTTTTCTTCAACATACTGCTGCGAATCCACATTCTCGTACTTGATGCAAATCAAGAATTCACTGAGAAGAGAATACAGTTCACAGATGAGCATTTAGAGGACCAATTGATACTAAGAACCACTATGTTAGAAACTGATATCAAAATGCTTTCTCAAAAAAGCAAACTCAAAGAAGTCATTAATTTGAATAAAGACTAAATACATGCCTATAAGAAATATTTCAAAATTTCATATTCTGTGTTTATAAGCTTGACTTTTTTCAAAAGAATCTTATTCATTTACTTATTTAAAAAAGCTCCTACTTAAGAAACATATTTGAAAATGTCATGTTTCCAATTTTTATTCACCTGTCTTTTTTTTATGCCATTACTATTAAATTACTAAGCGGCCTAAGTACAGGGATAAAATGACAAAGAATATATTTGTTCAATCCGGCCTCTATGAGGGGAGATGAATTGTAAGGTGGCCTTCATGAACAAAAAGGTTTCCCCACTCCTAGCCTGTGCTGATGAGACACGGATGGCAACTTATTTTATTTGTTCATTGATGTCGAAACACGAATACATATGGTAACTATTGAAATGTTTTTATTTTTCATTCCCTTTGAAATTACTCGCATCCGTGGTTTGGGTTTTAACTGCCCTTTTCATCTTGTAAAATATCCTGTATGGAAACGTACAGTAATTTATATATATATATATATATATATATATATATATATATATATATATATATATATATATATACATATGTATATATATATATTCACATTATAGTCTATTTCCTCTTGTTTATACATACCCCTGTAAATATTGGTTACAAATTTTGGCACAAGTCTAGCAATTATGGGAAAGAGAGAGAGTGTAAGTCGATCACATCGACCCCAGTGTACAACTAGTACTTATTTTATCGACCTCGAAAAGGATGAAAGGCAAAGTCGACCTCGGTGGTATTTGAACTCAGAACCTGAAGACGGACGAAATGCTGCTAAGCATTTATCCAGACGTAG
>NC_142931.1:110940061-110965061 GCF_046866305.1 Octopus bimaculoides
TCTCGGAGACAATTTATTTATTATATTTTTTTTTTTTTATCGCTTCTAAAAAATATTAGTAGCGTTGGGGTTTTGTGTCATTATTTGAGCACAGTAGAGGCATTAACATTTTTCGAGAATGACAGAGGAATGAATATAACTCGGTACAGAACTAACATATCAAGGGCTTCGTCCCAAAGCTTCGCAGTTTTTCCCATACTGCTCACACATGCACTTATCTTTATCTATAAAAGTGTGATTATATGTGTGTGTGTGTGTGTGTGTATGCCTGTGTGTGCTTATGTTCCTTATGTATTCCAAAACCGAGTTACCAATTTTGACGTATGGGAGATTAAAAGATCCAGTACTATTTCTACTACCAACTGAACTTTAGTTTCATTCACATATTTGCATTACAAAATGTAACATTATAATCTTTTCCATAAGTCAACTATCGTAAACATTTTATACAACGCCGACGACGATGACCTCACATTTTCTATATGATTGTGTACCTTAAAAGACATCCAACATCACGACACACACCTTCACTCACTCACTCACTCACTCACTCATTCACTCCCTCTCTGTCTCTGTCTGTTTCTTTCTCTTTCTCTCGTACACACACACGCACCCACACTCACACACACAAATACACACAATTCCATTTCATATACACGTACATACATCTTTCACTTTCTCACCTCCTTCACTTTCTGCTCTCCTTCCCCTTTTCGCTTTCTCTTTTCTTTCAATTTCTGCTCTCTTCAAAGTATAAACAAATAAATTTTTATGGAATGAGCCGGAGAAACACAATGAGAAAAAGACCGAGAGACAAGAGAAAGAAACAGAGACAGAAAACAAGTTTCTATAGGAGAAGATGAAAGACAGGTATACCTGATGAGAGAGAAATGCTGGTGCTTCATGCCCTATGTATGTTCTATAGTTGAAAGTAAAAGAAAGCCGGCAGAAAGTTGATACTGTATTCATGTTCTAGGGGCGAAGGTGAAAGGAAGCCGGTACAGAGAGAGATGGAAAGCGGGGAAGAAGGAGACGCTGAGAACCCTAGGAGCTTGATCGGATCGGACATTTTCACTTTCGTCCCATGATTCACGTGAGCGTAGAATTAGGCATCATCTCTACGGAGACCTTATGCTGTCAACATATTACAACTTCACTACATTTCCTTCTTTTGGAATGAAGAAAGTTATTCATAAATAAATTCTTTTGGCACACACACACACACACACAAACACACACACACACACACACACACACACACACACACACACACACACACACACACACACACACACACACACACACACACACAGAGTTAAAGTTCTGAATGAATTATGTTATTTCTTTTGCTGTGCGTTAAATTACAACTCAAATCCTATGGAAATACATTTTTCCTATTCTGTCAATCCTGTTTGTGATGAGCGTATTTCAAAACCTGATCTTCCATTTAAACTTACAAGAAAGCGATCTCAGATATCATGTTCTTTACCTATTGTTTCTAGCATGTCCGAGATGACATTTGCGTACTCCACCTATTTATTTCCTTAATTCACTCACATTCCTATGTTTTCTATACAGGATATTTGCATTTCCCCCGAGAGCAGGTAGCTGATGGGTGGCTGAAGTGGGGGAAGGGGCGGGGCATTCAGTATTTCTTTCCGAAAAATTAAACTTTCAGAAACAAATTATATTTCCCACATTCATATTCTCTGTACTTTTTCGCGTGGATAAAAAGCAAAATTCGAAAAATAGTTAAAAATTAGGATATTTTGGTGGGGAGGGGAGAAATATTAATTTTGAAAACGTGATTTCTGTGCAAAATCATATTAACCCATTTCTATTCGATGAAACACTACATAGTTGGTGATCCTTCTGAAGAACATAAATCACTTTCATGCAAATTGTATTTCCCCACCCACTTCACTTCTGGACATACAATAGTTTCCTTTACATCAGTCATCCACTCCGCTGTTGTTGTTGTTGGCACTCCGTCGCTTACGACGTCGAGAGTTCTAGTTGATCCGATCAACGGAACAGCCTGCTCGTAAAATTAACGTGCAAGTGGCTGAGCATTCCACAGACACGTGTACCATTAACATAGTTCTCGGGGATAATCAGCGTGACACAGTGTGACAAGGCTGACCCTTTGAATTACAGGCACATCAGAAACAGGAAGTAAGAGTGAGAGAAAGTTTTGGTGAAAGAGTACAGTAGGGTTCACCACCATCCCCTGCCGGAGCCTCGTGGAGCTTTTAGGTGTTTTCGCTCAATAAACACTCACAACGCCCGGTCTGGGAATCGAAACCGCGATCCTGTGACCGCGAGTCCGCTCTAACCACTGGGCCATTGCGCCTCCACTATCCACCCCGCTATATATCAGCTAACAGAATGCATTACGCTTATCAACACAGAACATAGCGAAATCATTCAGAGTTTACCGCTTCTTCTCAAAATAACTGTATACAAATTGACATATGAATTTTTCCACATCTCTTCATTTGTTACTAAAAAATGAAATCATACAATGCACAACTTCAAATTGCTATGTCTTCCATCTCATATGTTCCTTAATCGTTCGCTCTTTTTAGCCATGCCACCAAAACGAAGACATTCTAATTTATCTCCACAAACAAGGGCTGCAAAGAAAACTGCTTCTATTCGTGCTTAAGAAAACTCACTTCAGTGACGCCCAAATGTACAATATTTCAAAACGACCACCGACGGCGGAAGTTTTGCTCTAAACTACACTTATTGTCTGGGGTGAATGCACGATGGCATACCGTGGTGCACCAGAAGCCCTAGTTAGGACACTAAGGAATATTAGAAACAACACTGCCATTATGGGGGATGGGGCATAACTGTTGTCCCAGCAGGGGATTTCCGTCAAATATTACCAGTCATACAACGGGGTACATGAGCTGATGAGATCCATGTGTCTTCACTTCAGTAGAGGTTTGTTCGTCAGTTTTTATTAAGCAAGAATATGCGAGCTCATCTCTACAACGATCCCTCATCTGAGGAATTCTGTCAAACATTTCTCCAAATTAGAAATGGCGCCTTACCGTTGATTAACACCTTGCAACAGCATGTACTGTTATATGGGGGGCACATGGTGTCTACATTGGCCGAGCTTAAAGGAAAGGTATTTCTCACATTGCACGACAACTCCAAAAACATAGCATGGTTCTCAGAGAGAGCTATTTTAACACCTTGGAATGAAAGCGTTGATAAAGTAAACCATGAATTCCTCCACATTCTGCCTGGAGATACTTTAACGTTTGTCTCCATTGATACTACCATCGATGAAGATGTTGCTCTTCAGTATCCAGTTGAATTTCTCAACTGTCTACAACCCATAAGACTGCCACCACATAAGTCGTTCCAAGAGAAAGGTGCACCGATCATGCTCTTGAGGAATTTGGACCCACCACGACTATGCAATGGTAAGCAACCATTATTGCTGGCTGCCATTGAGAAGAGATCGCATACATTCCACGTATGCCCCTTATTCCCTTAAATGTGCTATTTTAATTCAAGCGCCTCAGGTTCCCAGTGCGATTGTGCTTTGTTAAGATAATCAACGAAGCCAAGGGTCAAACTTTAAAAATTGTGGGTCTCAATTTACAAATACCCTACTTTTTCATAGACAACTATATGTCGCATGCTCTCGAGGTATCTTTCCATTTACCTTACTTTCTGCAATACGGATACCTCTACGTCCTCATAAGTCATCCAATTCTTTACGTCCGTAAGTCTAGGTCATTTGGGAGGAGGGGGACAATGTTAGGATTTCATTCTAATCTAAGCTGCCATTCTACATGATTTTGGTGTGAACAATTTCAACATTGTTCATCACAAAATGACCGAAAAACATGTTTATAAACAAGAATTGTTTGCTTCACACTCTTCGTGTGTCGATTCTGCTCATAAGAAAGAAACAAATAATGCAATGTGGCTGTAGGTCATAACACCCGGGCAATGCCGTGATATATTGCTAGTATATTTCTATATAAATAGCATTATAAAAAATCATACACACCAAACATGTTACGTAATACCCGACTGCTGTTAATAATTGTTACTAATATAGGCACAAGGCCAGAAAATTTTAGAGTAAGGGTGGCCCGCTGATGCACTTAATCTCAGCACTTTTGTACTTTATTTTACCCTTTCCGCAAAGATGACTGGTGAAGTTGTCCTCTGCAGAATTTGTACTCAGAATGTAATTAGTCGTAATAAATACTACATTTTTTTTCTTACGCCGAAACAGCTCTGCCAGCTCATCACCATATTACCAATGCATAGAATATGAGGGATGACATAAAACTAGCATCACTTCTCGTACGATAGAAAGCTTTACCCACCTCTTACAATATTTTCCAAATGCATGACGCCAAATCTTGGTCATCGCTAAAGTCAAGGTTGCGATTCATTTTATTTTAGGAGAGATGGTAATACTTGAGTCACAAGCAGAGGTGAAATCTTCTCATTATCCAGAGACTTATTCAGATACCGTTGCTTCAGTATGTTGTTGAGCATCGACATTCAAAGGATTCCCAGACCTCCATCCAAATGGTTCTGCAGAGACTGGTGGCTTGTTGCTCAGTCAAAGAAGCTATCGCCCCACTGGGGCAGTGTTTGTTCATAATTGCCTAACAGATTCCCTACAGTAAAAAGAACATCAATAAATATTTGTGTAACAAAATTGAAATAAGAAAATCTATAAAACGTGGAACTTCTATCAGTCTCGGTTCGGTATCATGGATAAATGTTTTTAATGGCACAGTAGGAAGACGAAATAGGGATGCTCACTATGTTTGGGATGACCACCTAGACAGGCTGGGACTCGAGAGATGAACCTACAAAATCAAAAAGTATGAAATCAGCTATATCATTGGATACATCAATGCAGTCTATGCTTGGTGCGACAAATAACTCCAGACCTGTGGAATTCTAGTATCGCAATGACAGCCACAGAAGGGTTATAAGTACAATTTATGAATAACAAAACCCTTTCTTCTTGTCGCCTATCAGTCTATCGCTCATTCATTCACATAGTCATGAATAGCTCACCTTAATCGTACTGCTACTAAAAATCTTATAGCTATGAATTGTCCGGGAATAAAAAAAAAAAGAAATTAAATTTAGGAAATCTTTGATGATATATATTCTTAAGTTTAAACAAAAATTTTGCTAATACGTCAAAATATTTCATTGTCTATTTTCATGATATGAGACAAATTTTACGTAAAAAGCAGACTGGCAATATTTGTGTGTGAATATGTTTATACATATTAATACATACATACATACATACATACATACATACAGATAGATAGATTGATATGTGTGTATGCATAATTTACATATACACAGTTATATATATTTATGCACACATGCATACACACACATACATATGTATGCTATCTGTGATATATATTAAATTTATTCAATACTTACAGTTTAGAGCGTGTTTTTGTTTTGTATAATTTTTGACTCTACAAGTATAACACACACATACACACACACACATTCATTTATTTACATGAATTTCATGTATTTATTTATTTACTTGTATTTCATTATGCGTATGAGTGTTTGTATGAATACAGCCACGGTATGTTGAGGTCATATCAGAATAACACTGTGAACCAAAATATGTTAAGGTCAGCATATTCTCCCCTGACAAATTCAGTGATTTATCAAAGACATAACGTATGAAATGCACTTTCAATATAAAATGTTCATATCTCTAACAATTACACAAATACGAACATTCACACATACATGTATATATATACATATACCTATGCACTGACATACACACACATACACACGCACATATGAATATATATGTGTATTTTTGATATAAGTCATTAAGTATATGTATACACACACATGCACACACGCATATCTCAATATATCAATATATATATATGCATGTATGTATATATATAGGTATATACACGTATTCTTTCATTGTCTATAAGTATATGTCTGTCTGTCTTTCTGTCTATCTACCTACCTATCTCTCTCTATATGTATGTGTGTGCGTGTGTGCATACATACACATATAAACAGAGCATTATACATTATACATCTCACTTCACAATAAAGTGATTATTTCAAAGTAGACTGGGTAAAGCAAAAGATAAATTGTATTACACAAAAATAAAGAAAGTTCATAGTTTCATTCGCAATAAAGAAACAAGCCATAAGAGAAACAAGCAATACAGTGTAATATCAAAAGATTTGTATCAGAAACATTATTCCTCAAATACTTACCATTTCGTAAAATTACCAATAGAATTTTCAAAATTACCGGTAGTAATTCTGTTCAAAATTCACTTTTGTAATGTCTCTTCTTTCGCAGTAATATAGATAAATAAATAAATACTTACATAGATATGTGCGTAAATACATAAGTATACATACATACATACATACATACATACATATATACATACATACATACATGTATGTATATGTATGTATATATATATATATATATATATATATACAAACACATGGATACATATGTATGTATATAAGCTCTAAGAGCATAGATACATAAGTTCGTATATAGACATATTTTACGTATGTATGTATTCATGTATATATGTATCCATATACACATACCATATAGGCATACATACATATGCTATATATATGTATATACATATACACCCACCAATCTATCTATCTATCTATCTATCTATACATAAATACATACATACATACATACATACATACATACATATACATATAGATTTGTTTTGAGTGTGTTTTAGTCTTGTTTCTGATCTGACATTGTCTCATCTTTTTATGTTCTCTTGATGCTTGTTTCTGTTTTTTTTTTCTTTCTAACAATTCTCTTATTTTTCCAACATTTTTATTTAAAAAAGCCTTATTTTAAAAAAATATTTGCGAAGACTTTAATATTTTCAAACTCATGAGAATATCTCAATGTTGAAATCCTTAGAACATTCTAGTAAAAGATCAAAGAAATCTAGTTTATACATAATATAATTGAAATTTACGTTTAGATTATTTCAATTGGATTCTGCGTAAATACACATTGTAAAAATATTTATTGTATAAGAATTAGCTCCTGTATTTTCACTTTATGACTAGATACTTCTACAGGAAAATAATGCTCCTTGTGCACCATACAAAAGGTTTTATGTGAAAACAACATTACTAGATCTAGCTATGCTTTCGAAAGTATACAATAAACATACAAGTTACAAGCTCACACGTTCACAGGCACATACCCCCACTCACACACGTTTCAATATACATCTACCTTCTCTCTCTTTCTCTCTCTCTCTCTCTCTCTCTCACTCTCTCTCTCTCTCTCACTCTCACTCTCTCTCTCTCTTTATCAATCTATCTATTTATCTCTGTTTCTGTGTTTATAAAATGTATGTATGTGCACACGGTTCCATCTGTCTATCTATCTATCTATCTATCTATCTATCTATCTATCTATCTATCTATCTATCTATCTATCTATCTATCTGTCTATCAGTACGTATGTACAAGCATCCCTACAGACAGGATCATAGAATTATATAAATATATACATTCGTGAAAATGTACGTGTATAGATATTCCTATTCATATTTATAATACATCTATACGTAGGGATGTATAAACATATGCATTACTTATACATATGAATATTTCCATATGCATATACATACACTCACAAGCACACATACTCACACACTCTCAGACATATTCATACAATACGTACACACATACATACTTGTGTGTATAGGTGAATATGTGTGTGTGTGTGTGTGTGTGTGTGTTCGTTCCTTGTGTATAGTTTTATATAAAACAGTCGAACATTAAATTGAAGAATTAAAAACACCTTAAAGTAGAGTTTTATCGATTTTATTTTTACAATTTACAAGTGTTGACAGTTATTATCTCGAAGTTGTATATATATGTACATATGTACACACACGCACACATATGAAAACACATATACATATATACTTATACATATATACATATATACATACACACACACACACATAAACACACATTTTTGCTGTTAAGAATAATGCTTCTCATATGTATAAAGGAATTAGAAGAGATACTGTAATCATGATTATAGGATCCGTGGGTTCACGCTACAAGAGCACCTTTAACTATTAATATTCAAAAGGGTCTTTCAGTTCAATATTTGCGTGCTATTATTTATAGGTTCATAAGTTAGTGAGCTGGCAGAATCGTTTCACTAAATGCATAGTGGCATTTCGCCCTAATTTACAATCTGAGTTCAGATTCTGTCGCAGTCGACTTCACCTTATATCCTTTTCGGGGCCGTTAAAATAAGTAGCACTGGGGCCGATGTAATCGATTCACACCCCTCCCACGGAATTTCAGGCCTTCTGCCAAAATTTGAAACCTCAAATCTTCATATATATATATCATGCATGTACCCCCATTACATAATTTTCATCTACTAATTACTCTGGCGTACAGGAGCTATAGGGATAGAATGGGGCATGCCAATGCTAGGCCGAAACAGCTGTAAATTTCAATCACTTCTCGAATTACTAAATGTCCTTTATATTTGTAACCTCATTTGTTACTATGACACGGTATGTCATAACTATCTGTATTGTGGTTTTTGTCAATTTAGTTATAAAATAAACAGATTAATCAACGGAATATATTGTCTGCAAGTCGATGGATACCGCATATTCCCCTCCATTTTCTCATTGCTATATAAATATATATATATATATATATATATATATATATATATATATAGAGAGAGAGAGAGAGAGAGAGAGAGGTTATGAGATGTGATGGTGTCAAGAAGACCCAAAGGTTTCAGGTAATGCTGAGTAAGTGCTATGGACAGACTATAGTTAAGTTCCAGGTTCGGTGATTATGCGAGTGAGGAGTCCAACGTTGGTCATATAGTAGCATGCGTATATATAAAAGTTTAACAGAATGAGACAAAAATCCAAGGTTGTGAAAGATTTCGGAACATTTATAAGTGAAGGTCTTTATAAATGTTCTGAAATGTTTCACAGCCTTAGATTTTTATTTCATTCTGTTAATTATATATATATATATATATATATATATATATATATATATATATATATATATATATATATATATATAATCTGGTAGAGGGACAATGAATATGATTTTCACAGCAAGACAGATGCAGGAGAAGTGCTATGAGCAGAATATGAATCTTGTCCAGGTACTCATTGATTTAACAAAGGCCTTTGATACTGTAAATATCTATGGAAAATACTTGGCAAACTTGGATGTCCGGATCACTTTATATCTATAATTAAATCATTTCATGATGGGATGGAGGCTTGGGTTAATGTTGGTGGTGGCATGGCGAGACCCATTCCTGGAGACAATGGTGTCAAGCAGGGTGACATCCTTGCCTCAACTCTCTTTTCTTTGCTGCTGCTTTTACTCATGCTTTTGCTAAGGTTAGCTCTCTGGGAATATATGTCAGATATCGATCTTCTAGCCGCCTCTTTAATCTTCGCCGATTTGCTGCCAATTCAAAGGTTCTCCAGTGAATTAGTCACTCATACAGTAGATGACATGCAAATACTCATGAATTGCATTTCTGCTTCTTGCAAGGCATTTGGACTTGGCATTAGCCTGGACAAGACTGTTGTAATGTTCCAGCCTGCATCAGGAAATCCATATGTGAAACCAGCTATCTTGGTTGAAGGAACAATTCCGAAGGTAGTAGACAAGTTTGTCTACCTGGGCAGCACACTCAGCCGTTCTTGCTCCCTGGATGAGGAAATATGTTTCAGGTTGCAGAGAGCAACTAATTCCTTCCGGTCTCTTCAATCTCGTGTCTGGTCCCAGCATGGCATAGCAAAGCAAACAAAAGTTGCTGTGAACCGTGCATGTGTACTGACATCGCTCCTCTACTCGTGTGAAACATAGACTCTGTACAAACGTCAGGTAAGGGTCCTTGAACGCTTTCATCACAGATGACTCAGTCACATTCTCAATGTTTGCTGGACCTCAATGATTCCAGACACACAGGTCCTGAGGACAGCTGATATCTTGAGTATTGAGGCGATGGTGCACAAGCACCGGTTACGTTGGACTGGACACTTTATTAGAATGAAGGATAGCAGGATTCCTAAGCACATGCTCTATGGAGAACTTGTGAATGGAAGGAGACTCCGGCAGAAACCAAGGCTGCGCTTTAAGGACTGTGTCAAGTCCTCATTAAAGGCCTGTGATATGCAGGACACTGACTGGGAGAACAATGCCTGTCATCGCCACGGATGGAGGAAGCAGGTTAAGGAGGGGATCGATACTTTTGAGGGAGCACGTATCCAGCATGAAGAACTTAAGCGAGCTGCGCGAAGGCGCACGGCTCGTATAGTTAATGGAGAAAGCTTAATCTGCAATGATTGCGGTCGTGTATGCTTATCAAGAGCAGGGCTGATTAGCCACCAACGGAGCCGCAAGTGCAAAATATAAGTTAGTCCTAGAGCGCACCATGTTCCTGAAGGTCGACAATGGTCTTCCTCGGTCACGAGTGGACGGCCATCATATATATATATATATATATAATAATTCTGATTTCTCCGAAATGCTAGTTTTGGGAATACATAGACCCAATTACCGATACTTTTCATTCTGGAAAATTTATGAATCTCTGTATCTCAGCACTTAAACAAAAGAAACTCGTGATGTGTGCAATAGAGTTAGAGAAAGATTCGTGCAAGATGAGTCATGATTAATATGTATTGTTGATTACAATTAGTTACTATCATTATATTGCTGTTAATGTCATATTGGGACAGTATGAAGGGCATAACATCTTATTTTCTTTTGCCTTTGAATAGAAATCTTTCTAGTTATTTTTCATACAAAAGTAATATTTTCAACATTTCTTTGCTAAGATTTATGTGAATAATATTTCATCTCATTAGGTTTCGGAAAAATAAAACAATATACAGAGAAAAGAAAAAGAACTAGTGAAAACCCACATGCTAAACGTCATAGAAAAATTAACATGAATTTCTGTTAAGCCATTCGTGTAATCTGGAATCATCCAAATTATTATTTAATCATTAATAGCATTTCTGTTGATTCTGATTTGATGAAGGGAACACAAGTTTTGTGGCAATTATTTAGGAATAACAAATGGTTTGTTAAAAACATGAATTATATTAAAAGACGAATTTAAGTATCTATTTGTCAGTGCTCTAGTGAAGAAGAGGAAAGTAGTTTGCAGTGAAATTTATTTGCACATATAATGGGTGTTTATTCTATTTCAAAGATAGGCAAAATACGGGATTTAGAAAAAATATATATCTAATTCATAATAGCACAGTATAATAGATATAAAATTGATTTAAAATTAAAGGAAATATAAAAATGGAAAACAAAGCATTGTAACGTAGATCAGTTTGTTTTTCTGATGATCAAATCAATTACTTAATTTATCAAAATTGGATTGGAAGTATTCACAAATGGGCTATAAACTGCATTGAATGCATAACTCGGATCAACGTGGTCTAGTTATGTTTTACACTGTGAATGGTCAATGCACCATTGAATCACCCCGTATCTATATTTGCAACTAGATGAAGTGAACTTGGAGATTAAGTGTCTTATTTATTAGACATAACACGTATTGTTTGCTACAGCATATGAACTACAGATTCTGTGACAAGAAAAGTTTGCACAAAACATGTCTGACGCTCCATTTCACTAAGATATATGTTAGCAAAATAACATCAACAACAATAATTACGGTTTCAAATTTTGCCACAAGGACAGCAAATTTTGTGTAGCTCAACTAGTACTCATTTTATCGACCCCGAAAAGATAAAAGGCAATGTCGACCTCGGTGAAATAATAATAATAATATTAATAATAATAATGATCATGTTTTCTTTTTTTTGCTATTACTGTGCGGTATTATTAGATGTTGTTTAGTTTCGACTTTTGGAGCAAAGATGGCATATCAAGACACTTACAATACCAGTGATTGTAGGAGCACTTGGAATGATAAAAAAAGGAACTGAAAATTATTTAAGAATGATCCCTGGCTTACTATCCATACAAGAAGTGCAGAATATTGTCTTAACTGGTACGTCACACGTATTGAGCAGAGCATTGTCGCTGTAAAGTTTCTTTCCTCTTTTGTCCTTTATTTTCTTAGTTTACTTTTCTATTTTTTACTTTTCCCTTTTCTCTCTGTCTTTCTTCCTCCTTTTCTCTATCACCTAACCTTTGTAAATGAACAATCTGGTGTGTTTATCTTAGTGGCCTGCAAATGTATGCAGTGCGTTACTCTGCCCTAGATGTCAGGAAGACACCCAGCAAGGAAAAGAAACAGAATTGAAAGAAAATGTTGATGAAAATAATAATAATAATAATAATAATAATAATAATAATAATAATAATAATAATAATAATAATAATAATAATAATAATAATAATAAATGGAACCCATAACAAAACCAACCAAAAAGAGAAAGAACGGGGGACGGATAATCATAAATAGTATAAAATAGTTGATTAATGAGTTACACACACACGCTGCTATGCAGAACCCCTCCAAAAATATGCAAGAATAAGCTCATACTGTAAATACCCAACAAAATGAACAAAGCCCGCAACATGTGCTATAGAAGGCCGACACCCGACATGAGAAGACAACCTGCGCTGCACAAACAACACACAATATAAAAACTAATACAACAGAAGACTCAGACAAAACACCCATAACAAAATGTACTGGTACAATAAAATATCCCACCCCACCAAAAAGAAAAATTGCAGCACACACCACCCCACCAGCAGAAAGGTGCAACAAATGATGCAATAGAATAATCAGGAAAGTACCTGATAGTTGAAAAGAATGGATAGCATTGTCCCGTATGCTTCAGCCAGCAAGCCCCGCTACGCATGTAAATCTGATATAAAATTAATAATAATAATAATAATAATAATAATAATAATAATAATAATAATAATAATAATAGTAATAATAATAAATATTGTTTTCCCCTAATTGATTAATTATTTCCATTTAGAACTTTAAATTAACTGTTTAATGTAATACTCTGTCATCCAATGTCTCCTTATTTATCATTTCTTTCAGGAGGTAAGGGGAACAAGATTTGAATTAAGTTTCACTGCTAGTTCGGTAATCGAGCAACCACGTTGGATTATGAGTATTTCGTGTTGGTCGGTGTTGTACGAGTGGGTTTTGGAAATTGTCCTGATAATGATGATGACTATATTAATGACGGTAACGATGAAGAATACTAGCATGACTATGACGATGATGACGACGACGACGACGACGACGATGATGATGATGATGATGATTCCGACAACGATAGAACTGATCGTAATTATGGTAATGACGCCAACGTTGATGTTGAATTTTATAATGATAAAAAAGAAAATGAACTTAACAACAACAACAACAACAACAATAATAAAATTAATAATAATAATAATGATAATAATGATAATAATAATAATAATAATAATAATAATAATAATAATAATAATAATAATAATAATAATAATAATAGTAACAATAATAATAATAATAATAATAATAATAATAACAATAATAATAATAATACTCATAGTGCTCGGGACGACAGTTATAATTATGTCTTTGTGATCATGAAAGAAACTACTTCCGAGCCAATTACAGATTTATTAAGAAAAAAATTATCGATTGTTTTTGTTTAACGATTCTCTTCTGCGTTCTGCTGATTCTATTGTCTTCCACTAATGATGCAGAGGTTGCATCTTCCTGCATCTTGAGCCATTCTTAAAAGTTCTAAACCGTTTTGTACGAGAGAAATTTATACAAGTACTTGACAGAATATTATCCTTGTTAAAGACATAATTATTTTTATTTGGAATAAAGAAGCTGGATTGTATATAGGCATTCTTTTCCTTTATTTTTTTTTCTGTCTGTGTTACCAACTGTTGCTTGTTTATATTTGTGTCGTCTTTCTGTGGCACGTTAGCTTACGAACTTTCTTCATGTGAATAGAGGAATATCATTGAAAATAAGGATAAATCTTTACTATTACATCTGTTTCCCTTTAGAGGCAAAATATTACCTTCAGAACAAGAGATTCGTTCAAACCACAAAAAAAAAAAAAAAACCTACAAAGAGCACAGTTTCTCTTTCAAAATGAGAGGGCTCAATTTTGACAATTACACCCTTCTCACTTTTAAGGTGAACATTTTTCTTAAAGAACGAACGATATCCGAAGGCTTTAATGATCTGATTCATTCAAATTAAATTTAAAAGCCACAAACCATGTTTATCTTTAAAGTGAGACAGGAGACACATCTTTTAACCCTTACTTGTTTCAGTCATTGGATTGCGACCATGCTGAGAAACTGTTTTCAAGAGTTTAGTTGAATAGATCAATCCCAAAGCGTATTTTTAAGACTGGAGTTATTCTAGCAGTTTCTTTTACGAACCATTAAGTTATGTAGAGGTAAACAGTGTTGTCGGGTAGTGGTGGAGGACAAATACAATACTGGTACAAAGACAAGATGGGTCGAAACGATCGTTGTGAGCAACAAAATATTCTCGTATATTCCATTTTCGTCTCTGGTGTTTGTTGCCTACATATACATATACATACATATGTATCATTCTCCCTCACTCTCTCTCTCTCTCTCTCTCTCTCTATATATATATATATATATATATATATATATATATATATATATATATGTATGTATTTATATATATACTCACACTTATATATACATGCACACGTATGTATATATATACATGTAATATGTGTATATATATATATATGTATATATATATACACGCACAATATGTATATTAAATCTCATTTTCTATATATAATGTCTTCTTATGTGTACACTTTTAGACATTCAAATAACTATACACATGAATAAATGTAAGTTTCTTTGTAATATAGAAGTGGGTGCTGAAACGTTCCTGGTTCAGAGGGTATGGCGAAAGGCCTGATTGGAGACCCAAGTTTCCGAATTCTTTTACAGAGCTTAGAAAAACTGAAGGACCGCTCCAATAAGTGCGTGAATTTGAGAGGGGGATATGTTGCATAAAATCATAACAGATCCTCCTGTATTTTCTTTTACCCAAAGCTAGGAACATTTCAGCATCCCCTCGTATGTACCCATACATATGGAGACACTAACACACACACACACACACACAAACACACAGACACTCACACGCGCACATGCGCCCACTCACAGACACACTGACACACACGCTCATACACACACACAGTCACACATAATTCTATCACATTATCTTAACCTGCATATTCTCAAAACTCATTATCCATAACACCTTTGCTAACAGAATCCTTCTCAAAAATTTTAATCTATCTATATGGCTACCATCAGTCTAGCCATCTATCTAATCTATATACTAGTCTGTCTGCCTGTCTGCCAGTGTGTCTATCTGTCTGTGTGTGTCTGCCAGCGTATCTATCTATCTATCTATCTATCTATCTATCTATCTATCTATCTATCTATCTATCTATCTATCTATCTATCTGTTTGTCTGTCCGTCTATCTGTCTATCTTCTTTACTCCGCATCTAGAATATGTGGGCAGAGATAGGAATAGACGGGGATGCAAAGGCCTCAAAAACCTGCTCAGACGCTTTCAGCTGTCTGACAGGTACCGACTCGACCATCCGAATGCGCCAATGTGGACGTGGACAAACCGCATCGGGTGGTTGAGATCATATCTACATAGAGTACTGTGTAGGAGAGGAGATAGAGATAGCATAGGGTGTCCACAATTTCACATAGTCAGCTACACGGATCACAAACTTGTGACGTGTACGCTAGACTTAGATAAGACACATAGGCAGGGCCCCGGTTACTGGAAACTAAACGCGTCTTTCCCGTCGAGACAAGTTTTCAGAGACCGGATTAGTAAGTTAGTAAAGAGGGCTTTGACGGGAGCCATCATCAATAACAAATGGTGGTTTGCCCTCAAGAGAGCAATAAAAGCAGAAGCGGTTAGGTATAGCAAAGCACTAGCCATAGACAGAAACAGAGTAGAGGGTGGGCTAGTTAAGAAACTAGAAGAGGCAATTAGAAGTGGCATCGCATCCGACGTTTTGGCAGCGAGGTTGGCCCTAGACCAACACTTCAACGCCAAACACGAAGGGTGCGTTGACAGGGCTAGGATGCGTGCTCTAAGGAACGAAGGTGTTGGAGCCGCGCGAGAGGCCCGGGTGGCGGAGGGGCAACAGGGCAACAGAGCCACCATTCGGTCTCTGGTGGACGAACAGGGGCGCGAACTGCTCGAGCCGGGAAAAATGTGTGAGGCTTTTCAGCGGCACTTTACTCGACTGTTTGGGACGAGTGGCGAGCGAGAACGCAGGGTGGATTAGTGGAGGGAAGGTACGACGACGATCTCGGGGCGAACCTGGGCGTCGACGAAGAATGCCTGACCCGCCTGTTTAAGACGACCTTCGGGCCGGGACCTATGGACAACTTCCAGAGATCCCTGGCCTGGCAGTGCTATCAAGAAGCTCTACCCGTTCGGGATAAGCTCTACAGGCATGGCTCGAAAAACACGGGGCCGACCTGTCCGAGATGCAGGCGGAGCGACGAAACCGTTCTGCACGTACTGGTACAGTGTCCCACCATTTCCGAGCTGTGGGCCTACGTCGAACAACTGCTATCGCGTGTGGGACGAGTCGGTCTATCAGCGGAGTCTATCGTGAATACTGTCGCGCCTCTTTTAAACGGGAAGGAAGAGCTATTTTCATCGTACTTGTGCCTATGGCGAAAGAATGTGTATGGTGGACGCGTCTGAAAGGTCTAGAGACAAAGACTTTCCTCTCTGGGCAATCTCTCATCAACTTCTTCAAGTATCATCTGAAGAGGAAGGTGAGAGTAGAAAGGGAAGTCTTGTCTAGTGAATGCTTGTCTAGTGAATGCTATAAAAGAGTAAAAAAAATCCAGACAAAAACAAAAAGGCAAAAGAGAGTCACTTACTGTTATAGTTTCTGTAATGACAAACCTAAACTGTCCTCCCCTCTTTTTTACACGAGAACATTACTGTGTGATACACGATCCCTATTGATCGCTTTTTTTTTTCTCGATCCCTTTTGATCGAACTCCCCCCTTTTTCCCTTCTTACGATCCCTTTTGATCGACACACCCCTATTTTTTTCCTTCCCCCTCCCAAAAAGAAAAGCTCTACATTGTATTTGTCCCATCTTTGTTGAGCCCTGTGTGACTAATAAAAGAAATGTATCTATCTATCCATCTATTTATCTATCTGTCTGTTTGTCTGTATATCTATGCTTCTATCTCTGTCTATCTATGTATTTGTCTATCTATCTATCTATCTATCTATCTATCTATCTATCTATCTATCTATCTATCTATCTATCTATCTATCTATCTATCTAAGCACCTAAACGTTTGAAATAGACAACACAAACAAATTAGAACAAAATAATACAAAACAATTCAAAGCCAAACGAATAAAATGGTACCCTTCCATCCACCGCCAAGAGAAAAAAAGAAAAATAGACACAGAAGAAAACAAAAGAAGAAAATCGGAAAGAAAACAAAAAAGAAACTCCAAATCTAAAGAATATAGACAAGCCAAACGAAACTTCAAAAGAAGACAAAGATATTTCAAGTCTGAGTGAGAGTTTTTGGAACTTGATGATGTATTTTCTTCTTTGTGATTGCATTAGTTATGTGTGCGCAGAGCAGGGAAGAACGAAAAGGAGGATTGCAATACTATGCAACGCAATGCACTATGGCTAGGCCTGTTTCTGACAGCAATTGTTCTTGGTGTAAATACAGAGTATTATTCACCCACCTTCTCTAAAAACACAATGTAATGAGAAACAACGACTAGAACTATACATACATAATACACACATACTTACATAAACATATACATACATATATATATATATATATATATATATATATATATATATATATATATATATATACATATATACACACAAACATATGTATATATATATATATATATATATATATATATATATATATATATGAATATATATATATATATATATATGTATATATAGAAAGAGAGAGAGAGAGAAATAAATAGATAAGTAGATAGATATATATACATATATATATAGGCAGTTAGATATATATACATATATATATATATTTGATATGAATATAAATTTTATATATGTATTATATATATTTACATGTACATATATATATATATATATGCATACAGACAGACATACATATACATAAATACATACATTCATACATATATATATATATATATGTGTGTGTGTGTGTGTGTGTGTGTGTGTGTGTGTGTGTGTGTGTATAAGTATGTTTGTATGTAAATATATATATATATATATATATATATATATGTATAACAACTAATATTGGCCAAAATGCTGTTGTTGTTGTTGTTGCTGTAGTTACCGGTTGTGGTGGTATGTGATTAAGGGGTGGGGGTGGGAGTGGAGGTCTTCGGGAAAGTACGAAAATAAAAATTATAAAAATAATACGAATAATTTAAAAAAATAAATAAAATTATGTCGTTTCGTTGTTATAGACATATAAGTCGATGAAAACATAATACTTTTTGCATCGCAAAAATAAATTTTAGTAAATATTTAGGTATCAGATTCTCTATCTTCCATTGGCTTTTTGACAGGCCAATGAATGTCAATAAACACTTCTTTTCATCAAAATACTGCATTCACGTTCAATTTGTGTTGTTTTCCTATCTCTTTCTCTCCCCAACTCCATCTACCTACCGCGCTTTTTATTTCCTTTTCTGTCTTTTTCTTTCGTTGTCTCAGTCTCTCTCATCCTCTCTTTCTCACTCTCTCTCTCAATGTATATATGTCTGTGTGTGTACGTAAGTATGGATGTACCTATGTATTTATCTATATGTAGATAGATAGATAGATACACACACACATATATATACCTTTTTATATATACACATATACATATGCATATATATATGTATGTATGTATGTATGTATGTATGTATGTATATATATGTGTGTGTGTTTGTGTGCGTGTGTGTAATATATATATACACAATCACATGTGTGTATGAGTAAAATGTATGTGTATATGTATGCGTAAGTGTATATCTACGTATGTGCATATATAAATAAATATACGTACATGTATATATTTATATATATATATATATATATATATATATATATATATATATATATATATATATATATATATGTATACATACATACCTGTACGTATATAAATACACACACACACACATATATATACATGTGTGCGCGTGAGTCTGTGTATGTATATATATTTATGTGTGTATCGCTATTCCTCATTTTTCTCTTTTCTAGTACCCCCACTTTCTCTCACTATCAATATCTCTCGATTCAGATTTTGGTTCAATTTAAATATCCAGGTATAGTGAAGCCCAGTGTGCCATGGTACGTTATGACATAGTATGGTGTAGGATGTTATTGTGTGGCAGGATATGCTATGGTATGTTACGTTATTGGATATATGTCGTCGTTTGATCGTGTGGTATGCTGTGGTGCAATATGATATAGAAAAACATTGGGCTAACTGATAACATAAGTTTTATTTTAACATATTCTTTACCAATTTTTATTTCATTTTATGCATCTGCATTGAATTTCTGAGTTGTTTATGAGGATACACACGAGAATTCTATTGTCGTTTCACACAGACAATAGTTTAGATCTCTACCTATAATTATTGAAGATCTTTGGTGCGAAGCTATTTGCCGCAGCACCAATTTTGAGCAGATACTTGCTTCAGGACAAGTCCTGTGAAACCAGACACCGCTTGACTAATTTGCAGATGTTTTACTTCAAAACATCAAAGGCGCTTTAAAATATGCAGAACCTTTCAGAAGTTTAATTCGTAAGAAGGGCATTACAAGTGTGAAGGCATTCCAACATGGGGCTCAGTATGCGTGCACGAGTCAAAACAGGCGTATCTTCACATGAAATCATCCGTGAGTATCTTTAGCCATACGTATATGCGTACAAAAGATACATATGTGAATATCTTATAGTGGTTCACTAGATTCCAATATAAGACCAATGATTCAACATTAGAAACCGTCTCTTTTGCTCTTTTTCTTCTTGTGAGAAATTAAAAAATTATGAACTTGATGACATGCAGTCAGAACGGCAGAGATTCAAATCTTGAGGTGTGCATCATTTATAAAACGTTCGTGTAGACCGAAACCGAAGATGTGACGAATGTTTTAAAATCTCAGACTCTCGTTTTAGTATTGTCTAAAGAACAATAAACATAAAGCAAAAATTTATTTTTATAATTAAATATAATAATTTTTAATCTGTTAACTATTACTTGTTTCACTCATTGAACTGCAGCCATACTGGTGTATCGCATTGAAGGAAGAGACACATTTACAAAGACACAGATGCATAAATACATACATAAATACAAACACACACACACACACGCGTGTGTGTGTGTATCTTTTATCTTTTATCGGTTTCAGCTCAATGCTACAGCCATGCTGGGGAACCACCGTTTTGCTACACTTTTATTACCAAGAGCCTCCTCTAATATGTGACATTTGGTGAATAAAGGAGTTTGATGTCGCTGCCCTCTTTTGCGCCTCCTGCCGCTTGTTAAGTTCATCTGAGACTCTCGAATGGAAGATTTCCATTTCTGTGTTGAAAACACTTCCATCCACTTTGTGTAGGTCTCTCAGGCAATTTGTCCTCCCACCACCACACACACACATATTCCATACCGGCTACTTACGATGAGCGTAGGTTATATAATCGGATTGTTACCTGACATTCAATTACACCCCTAGGGCGAAACCGATTGGTAACATCAGCCGTGATGGATATATAATACTGTACACTTCGGATAATGTACCCACTCTATTGACAGATATACGAGTGCTTATTTTTCTTGATTTATGGACTTTTAGACAACTTACGCACGTATATATATATATATATATATATATATATATATATATATATATGGATACGACGGACTTCATTCAGTTTCCTCTACCAAATCCATTCACAAAGCTTTGATCGCCTCGCGTTAATAGTAGAAACCATTTGCTGAAGGTGTCACGCAGCGTGGCTGACCTCGGAAGGAACCATGTGGCTGTGAAGTAAACTTACCACTTAGTCACTTCTGTGCCTAATTAATAATAATAATAATAATAATAATAATAATAATAATAATAATAATAATAATAATAATAATAATAATAATAAAGAATTTGACGAGACAATAGTTCACCTCGTCCTCGGGATGTACTGTGCTGACACCAAACGAATACAAAAGTTGTGTAGGACAGTATTTACATCGGAAAATATGTAAACACTACAAAGTCGGCACTTCTGCTTACTGGTATGAACATCACCCTGAGCCAGTCGTTGAAGGTAAAAATGTCACTATCCTCTCGGGTTTTCCAGTCAAAACCAACAGACTGATCTAGGCTAATCGACCAGATATAGTCATTAAAGACAGAGAAGAGAATACTTGTAGTCTAATGAATGAAAGTGTTTTCACTCATAAAAAATATATCTGTAAAGAATTTGACAAACTAAGTAAATATAAACATCTGGAAATAGAAATACAAAAGATGTGGCATCTTAAAGCGAGAACTGTTCCTGTTATTGTGGGTGCCTTTCGTATGATAAGAAAGGGATGTAAGAAACATCTCGATAATATCCTAGGAGAACCAGATCTCAGAGATCTAGGTATCGGCATGTAATGGAAACAGAATTGAAAGAAGATGATAATGAAAATAATAATAATAATAATAATGATAATGATAATAATAATAATAATAATAATAATAATAATAATAATAATAATAATAATAATAATAATAATAATAATAATATATAGCAATAATAATAGTGACTTAGATTATTTTACAGAGACATGTGTAAAAACAACTGTTTAGTTAACTTAGTTTTGTGAACAAATGGTGGACTTGAGTAACTAAATCAGAGAATAACTGAATATCAACAGCAAAGAGTAATTCTAGAGTTTGGGATCGTGTCATGGCTTCTATACCTTGAGAAATGGATTGTTTGATGATAAATAATTTCAACGGTAAATTTATTGCGCAATTTTGTTAATTCTTTCACTTGAACTTTTCCCCGATTGGCTCTACCATATGTAGGTCAAAATTTACGCAAGCTTAGATTTCTTTTCTACTCTAGGCACAAGGCCTGAAATTTTGAGGGACGGGGCCAGTCGATGAGATCGACCCCAGTACGCAACTGGTACTTATTTTATCGACCCCGAAAAGTTGAAATGCAAAGTCGACCTCGGCGGAATTGGAACTCAGAACGTAAAGACTAACGAAATGCCGCTAAGCATTTCGCCCGGCGTGCTAACGTTTCTGCCAGCTCGCTCGCCGCATGCTTAGAATTGCAAAAGGGCTTTGCAATGTGCTTGTACGACTTTTGTCTTTTGCTCCCTATATTTCAGTCACTGGACTACGGTCATGCTTAGGTGCCACCTCCAAGGGTTTAGCCGGACGAATTAATCCCAGAACTTATCTTTTTAATAAATCTGACACTTTTTCCATCGGTTACTTCTGCCGAACTGCTGCGTTACGAGCACTTAAAGAAACCAACACCAGTTGTCAAGCATGGTGGTAATGAACAAACACAATCACAGGCAGACATACATATATGCAGATATGTATATGTGTGTGTGCTTATATGTGTGTGTGCTTATATGTGTGTGTGCTTATATGTGTGTATGTGTGTGTGTGTTTGTATGTGCATTAATCAAAGGAATACCAACTTTCACTTATTTTCACGTTTTATTTACAAACTTATAATAATATTGTTGTGTTGACGCCCCCAGGCGAAGAAGTAGCATCTCACAAGACATACAAATAGAGGTTGTCTGGCCGTGGTAGTTGTGTTGAGTAGCAGTCGAGTAGCAGTTGTGTAGCAGTTGAGTAGACATCATCCGAAGGTGCTAGATAGCAGTAGCTTGAGACATAACAGTGGCGATGAGGTTTCTAATAGCACCTTCGCATGATCTCTACTCAACCGCTACACAACTGCTACTCGACTGCTACTCAACACACCTACCACGGCCAGACCACCTCTATTTATATGTCTTGGAAGATCCTACTTCTTCGCCAGGAGGCGTTGACACAACAAATATGATATAAGATAACATAATATAATGAAATGATAGAATATTAAATGTTCATTCCGATTGAACTAGTACTTTCATGCATTAAACTATGCAATTTTCAGGTTCATATACTAGTGATGACAGTTATATTTTACAATTTACAACTGCAGTGAGATGGCTAAAATATGTGCCTTAAATACATTTGTATAGACTCCAGGACGTTATGTTTGGCAAACTGTACTCTGACCAATCAGTGTGTAGCTTTACTACATTACTTAAGTTGATTGGTGTTTGGTTTAGGCGGCACGGTTTGTTGAACATGTCAAAAGAACTGTATTTTGACCTTAGCCAAAACAGTAATTGTTTGGCTAATTATCAGCTATCATCATCACCATTAGCATCACCTTTATTATTGTTGTCGTTGGTGGTAGTGGTAGGAGTAGCTGTATTAATAGAACTTTAAACCCCAAAATAAGATTATTTTTACGAACTTGACTTAGCTAGTATTTTCCTGCTATTGTCATCATGCGAACATTTAGTATTGTTGTTGTTGTTGTTGTTAGTAGTAGTGGTCGTAGCAGTAGAAATAGTACCTCTAACTATTATTATTAGTTATTACTTAGCTTGGTTTGGACAACTCGCAAAGATAATTTGGAACTCGACAGAGGAAAGAAAACTCCGAATGACCCGTCCTTGTTTTCTTTGTATCGTCTGTCTGGATGTTTGTTGTCCCTTTTTTGTATCGCCTTACTGTCTGGATGTTTTGTGTTCTTGTCCCATTTTTGTATATTTTATATATAAAAAGATATAGCGGCGTACGCACACTTTGGTCTCTTATATGTAAGTATATATACCGTAAATCCTCGAGTATAGTCTTCCCTTGAGTATAATACGCAGGGGATTTTTAGAGGGCTGTACCTCTGAAAAACCTACACCTTGTGTATAATACGCACCCCTTCTCTAACTTGAGTCAAGGAGGTCTATATAACGTCCTTGGTTTGTAAACATATACACGGTATCGTCCTTTATTGTTATTGTATATACAACATAATGCAAACGTATAGCTTTTTTGTGCACTTTGTTTGCAGAAAATAAAGAAATAACAGTAATAACGTCAGTGAAAAATAAATATTAAGTGAATTGCCTTCACATATTTATCACTATCAGTTACAAAAGCAAAAGCAAAAACATTTATTCAAATCCTTCAAATTCAGCGTCACATTCAGCATCAAATAACTGTTCCATTTGTTCCTCCGTAAACATGTCAGCATCATTGTAGCGTAAATCTCCGTCATCGTCAGATTCATAGTCAACATCAGGAAATTCACTTTCATTTATTTCATCTTTCCATACAACGTCATCCTGAGTACCATCCAGTGCAGACGATATACAACACTTTTATTTTAATAAATGTTGCTTACTGCAAGTTATGGATGATTCTTTTATGACTTCATTGCTTTCAGGCTTAGCTTAAGGCATTTTCGCGCCCGGCATCACAAAATTCGTCTGAATAAACATTGCCGGCCAGCAAACAGAGACTCGGATATTGCTTAGAAAATATTTTTCATTTTATATCTAAATTTTGTACGACTCTATTATTCTTTCTATTCTTTCATTATTTCCTTCTTTCTATCAGCCCCTTCACACTTACTTCGTTCATTCTACTCTTCGTTCTTTCGTTCCCTCTCTCTCAAATTTCCTAGCCTTTTCTTCATGCTCACCTTCCCTACTCTTTTACTTCACTCTGTCCCTTTCATTTGTTTTCTCGCCCCTTCTTAATTCTT
>NC_142931.1:110970061-110975061 GCF_046866305.1 Octopus bimaculoides
ACTACACACACACACACACACACACACACACATACACACACACACACACACACTCTCAAACACACACACACAAACACACACATACACAAACACAAACATGTATGTATATAGGCGCAAGAAGGACACACTGGAAATGTACTCACTGATGGTCACCACTCAAACCCTTTCTGTCATATTTCTGTGCATACAGACTTGGCTGGAAACTAAATAATACAAATTCTGGAAGACATTTTTCAAAATAAATAATTTTATTGATGAGAATGAGTTTAATCCGTTCTAGCATTCTCTAACCTATGCACCATATTTCGCTTTCGCTCTTCAACTGTTTTTGGAATCTAACCTGTACTGATCTGGATTTTAAGTAAAAAGTACTTTACACACTAAAGTCTGATATTACAAACTGTATATAAGGGATATTTGATAATACAGCTAACTGTTCTGTATGAATTATTCGAATGAGATAATAGAAAGCAATAAGATACACTGTTTTAGTCGTTTGTTTAACCCATAGTCAGTACTGAGTGACTGTAAGTATGATTGAAGACGTTCCAACCATGAGCAACTGTTTTTTATTAATTCTTGGAGAACATTATTTTGCTTTTCTTGTTTAAAGAGCAGTGTGTGATTTGAAATCCTTTTAGCTGTTATTCTTAGTAAGTTGAGCTTTAATGTAGAGGCTCCCCCGTTTATTCATAAATAAATAAGATATGAATATTAATTAATTCAATGGCTTTTATTGGTGTTACAAAAATAGGAAATGTTTATACGAGATTAACAAACAATGGTCATTTAAAAGAAAACACATTGACATAACAAGGAATTTGCATAATTCCCAGAGTGGTGGGTTAAAGCCTATACATTCAATGTCTCTTTGTTTACTCTTTACTCTTTTACTTGTTTCAGTCATTTGACTGCGGCCATGCTGGGGCACCGCCTTTAGTCGAGAAAATCGACCCCCAGGACTTATTGTTTGGAAGCCTAGTACTTATTCTATCGGTCTCTTTTTGCCGAAACGCTAAGTTACGGGGACGTAAACACACCAGCATCGGTTGTCAAGCGATGTTGGGGATACAAAGACAGACACACAAACATATATACACACATACATATATATATATACATATATACGACGGGCTTCTTTCAGTTTCCGTCTACCAAATCCACTCACAAGGCTTTGGTCAGCCCGAGGCTATAGTAGAAGACACTTGCCCAAGGTGCCACGCAGTTGGACTGAACCCAGATCCATGTGGTTGGTAAACAAGCTACTTAGCTTTTATTTCATCTTTCCGAAATAAGTAGAAATCAGTACAAGTTACATGCTGGGGTTAATTACAATTACCTGAAAATTGCACTAACATTTTTAATCTTTCAAAGTCTCACAGACGACAACTCCAGATTCCCAAATGTCTTATTGCCTGGTTTATTTAATATACAGTGAAGAAATTTGATACACGAAATTATTATTATATTTCACAGAGCAATAATAGCTGTTAGCCATGTCCCAAAGTATTAAGATTTTTAAAATTCTTTAAACAAGTTACTAGGAAAATTGGTAAATCTTCTGAAAACTCTCAAGTCATGTACTTTACCACTGATCTACCATAATTAGACAATTACCTTTTATACTTACGACAAAATGGCAAATAGTAATTGAAGGATAACAGTATACAGCGGATGGGATGGTCTGATGATGTTTTCTGTTTCTTCAGTGTCAGCTTTTGTTGGTCAAATGTTGGCACTTCTTGGCAGGCGTTGAACTAGTTCCCTGTTACACATTGATTTGTATGTTTGTGTATATGGGCAGAAATCCATATGATAAGTTTACTGCTTAACTGGGGTTTTTAAAACTTTAACCTTAAGTATGATTCACCTCATGCCTGCTGTCTATATATAAACTCTTTAAAACTTTCTTCAAGTTAGTTTTGGAATTGGTGTTAGAATTTTGGCTGGGAATCAAAACAACATTTGATGAAAAATTTTACCGTTAATAGAGTGTTGATGAAGTTTTACGTAGGCCGAAATTTACAGTTGGATCTTTTCAAAGAGAATTCTGCCAGCATCTTTGTTGCCAATTAATCAACTAAGTTCAGCTAGATTGTTACTCCGACATGAAAGAAAATGTTAAAATGACAAGTGAAGATACGTGTTGAAACTGGTGCCATTGTGTATCTTTCCCTTACATTCCAGAGAGATAGGTTGTAAAATATGTGTCAGGGATAAGCAATAACTAATCTGTTACATTGTTTCTGCTGAACTTCTAAGATGTTCTAAGACACACACACACACACACACACGTGCGTGCACGTACATATGTTTAAACATTTGGATGATACGCATACATAAATGCATAAACACATCTCTCTCTCCTTCTTTATCTCTCTCCTTCTTTCCCTCTCTCTCCTTCTTTATCTCTCTCTCCTTCTTTCTCTCTCTCTCTCTCTCTCTCTCTCTCATATATCTATATATTTATGTATAAACACACACACACATATACAAATATATGTGTATTTGTGCGTGTGAGTCTGTATGTATGTGTGAGTGAATGTAAAGTTACATGTAATATTATGAGCATGAATTTGAAGAAGAAAATAGAAAATGCTCGCCGACTGGATTTGAACTACGCATCTATCGCCTCACAGCTGACTGTATTTCCAATTTCACACAAACTCATACTTACACACTAACGTATATACACACACGGACAAACATATATATAAATACGCGCGCACATGCGCAAACAGAGATCACGATCCAGATTTCTTGCTCAGGCACAAAATACGTTTATGCTATATGATCGCCAACCAAATGCATTCAGTTTATATTTTACTGTTACTTACTTAATCAGCTCCAGGATATAGAAAACCTGAATGACTGGAACGATTTGAGCTTGGAACTTACAGCTGTAAAATAAATATGACCTTTCTGTCGTCATGCACTTACAGTGAATTCAGCATTTTAATCTCTTCTTCTGAAGGTAGAAGGCCTGAGATTGTGGGGACGGGAAATACTCGATTACATCGACATCAGAGTTCAACGGGTACTTAATTTATCGACCCCGAAAGGATGAAAGGCAAAGTCGACCTCGGTGGGGATTTGAACTCAGAACATGCAGACGGACGAAATGCCATTAAGCTTTTTGACCGGCGTGCTAACGATTCTGTCAGCTTGCCGCCCTAATAATAATAATCTTTTCTACTATAGGCACAAGGCCTGAAGTTTGTGGAGAGGGGGGTAAGTCGATCACATCGACCCTAGGACTTGACTGGTACTTAATTTATTGACCCTGAAAGGATGAAAAGCAAAGTGGATCTGGACGGAATTTGAACTCAGAAAGTAAAGACGTACAAAATGCCGACTAATCATTTTGCCCGGCGTGCTATTCTGCCAGCTCGCCGCCTTAGTTCAGCATATTTATAATAGTAAGGTTAAGTAGTGAAACACATAACTAAATGGCTTACAGTATTTAGTCCTAAGTCTTTCGTATTTAGTCCCTAAGTCTTTCTTTCTTTTTACCTTTTCCTTTTACTTGTTTCAACCATTGAACTGCGGCCATGTTGAAGCACTGACTTTAAAGGTTTAGTCGAAAAAATCGCTCCCAATACTTGTTCTTTATTAAAAAAAAATCTGGTAATTATTCTCTCGATCTGTTTTGCTGAACTGCTAGCTTACGAGAGCGTAAAACAACGGTGATGAAGGACAAACAATTTAAAAACAGAAAGACACACACACACACGCCCACACACACGCGCGCGCACATACATATATATTAATACGACGGGCTTCTTTCACCTTCCTTCTACGGAATCCATTCAGAAGGCATTGGTCGGTTCGGGGCCATAATAGAAGACACATCCCTAATGTGCTGCACAGTAGGACTGAGACCAAGACCATATGATTGGGAAGCAATCATCTTAAGCACACAGCCACACGCTAAATTCAGAGCACTTGGGTCATATATATCTCCAAACTTTTAGATATATAGCAAGCTATCAGTAATATAGTTCTATATTTAAGAGATGAGTAATTATGTACATTATTTACGTTATTCACAATTGATGGATATTTGTCTTCATCTTATTTGTTTCGGCTGAATGAGAACCCGGGTTCTCATTCCTAAAGTATTTAGGATTCCGAGTTCGGTTTCAGGCAGTGACCTACATAATAATAATAATAATAATAATAATAATAATAATAATAATAATAATAATAAGGCAGTGGCTCTCATGGCTTCTGATCTTAACTGATTGGAAGTGTTATCATGTACATTGTTTTGTCTTGGTATAAAAAGATGGGCTACAGCAAATATTCTGCTCAATACCACAGATTTGCTTGTCAGTTGTTTGACCTTAACCAGTTGAGCATGTCCCTTCGTGGCTGACGATATGTGCATCTCTGATCACAAGCAGAAGTAGTGGGGGGGGGGCATCATAGCCATGTGTTGAGAGGAGTTCTTTGAGGTTTGAATAATTCACCTTTGGAAACATGGGTGTTTTGCTCAACATCCTTAAACAAACCTTATTCAGGGACTTTTTGAGCGGGATGGGCTACTCGACCTGAAAAAAATTCTAACTGGTCCCCACCTGCGAGGTCATGCGCTGTTTATCTTGATATGAGATCACCATGTCACGCACATATGTTTGTGATGCATGTGCTTGGTATACCCTTATCAGACGGGTAGTCATGATGGGTATACTGGGCTTCGTATATTTTACCCCAGTGTCACTTTGATGGCATGCACTGCTCTCTCACTCAATAATAACAATAATAATGATAATAATAACAACATCGAAAAATACCTTAGGAATGAGAACCCCAGTTCGAAATTTCCCCAAGACACCTAATGAAGGCTAGAAGGTTTATCAGTCAAAACGTTGTGTTAACAACAAACAAGATGAGGACAAATGTCCGTCAAATGTAAATAATGTAAATAATATCAGTAATATACTTCACAATATTCGAATGCGTATCCTCCCATTTATTTAAAAGTTTCATTTTACAAC
>NC_142931.1:110987561-110997561 GCF_046866305.1 Octopus bimaculoides
GTGGGTATATGCATATATGGATTTATATATATATATATATATTGTGTGTATATATATATGTGTGTGTGTGTGTGTGTGTGTGTGTGTATGTGTGTAGATATATACAGGGATACATACATACTTACATACAAACATATATGTGTATGTTTGCGTGTGTATACTTATATATTGCGAACTGTGTTTTCTAGTTACATTTCATATGAAAGTTGAAGAACAGAATATGCCATGTAGTGTATTTCTGCAGGACTATATCAATCATGCAGATGCATGAAATATGCAGTTTAATATGTTAATATTGTCTTTGACAGAACTCACGTCTATCTCTCATAAATATATTCACCTAAACTTCTTAGTCCCTCTCAACCATTCATTCAACAAACTTTATACTATAGACCTGTTCGAGCAAATCCTTTTTTGGTGTTATTCAACAACAACAACAACACAATGGCAATTAAACTTGATAATCAGTGCATCCTTTTATATTATATTATAGCATAAGGTGCTCTGCATTGATGCTTTGGTTTATTATTTTTTTAGACAGTCACTATTACTCATTGTACCCTTTAATGATATTATATGCTGTTTATTAGTTTCTTCTTCTTCATCACCATCATCACCATCATCACCAATATCGTCACCACCATCATCAACATATATATATATATCCATATGTACATACACACACACACACATATATATATATATCTTTTAAATTTGTTTATGTCAACATTAATGATATGCAAATACAGTTCCTATTTCATTATGCTGGCTGCTGTCTAATTTTACTGACTAGTGAGGCAGTTTTTCGGGGTTGCATCATGGATACTATGTACCATACTGTAATTATCTTAAGGATACGGACTCTGATGTTAAAGTCATGTGAATTGTAGAAACATCCATAGTGTTGCATTAAATAATTATAAATTTCATCCTAGAGTCCACAGAGTTTTCTATCTGCCATATTCACTAACAAATCACTGGTTAGCTCAGAGCTGTAGATGACACTTCCCAAGATGTCATACAGTTTGACAATCTTCATAGCTACACAGCCTTGTCTATAGATTCTTTTTGTTTCAAATCAAACACTATGTGATAAACTGCTGTAATCAGTTTGCTTTTATATATATAGGCATGGGAGTGGCTGTGTTGTAAGAATAGGCACAAGAGTGGCTGTGTGACTTACTTCCCAACCACATGGTCCCAAGTTCCGTCCCACTGCATGGCACCTTGGGCAAGTGTCTTCTGCTATAGTCTCGGGCTGACCAAAGCATTGTGAGTGGATTTTGTAGACGGAAACTGAAAGAAATCAATCGTATATATATGTGTTTATATATATGTGTTTATATATATATATATATATATATATATATATATATATATTTATATGTATGTATGTATGCATTTGTGTGTTTGTGTTTGCCCCCCCCCCACCCAATGTTGATGTGTTTACATCCCAGTAACTTAGCACTTTGGTGTAAAAGAAACTGATAGAGTAAGTACTAGACTTACAAAGAATAAGTCCTGGGGTTGATTTGTTTGACTAAAGGAAGTGCTCTAGCATGGCCACAGACAAATGACTGAAACAAGTAAAAGAGAAAAGATTGAAAAAAGAATATGCAGTATCTTGCTGTTTCAGTTTTGATTTATGATTTCATCAGTGACTGAATATTTCCTTCAAATGTCTGCATACTCATTAGTTGCTAATGCAATGTTAGGGCTAAAGTATATCTGATAGATTATCTTGCATATGTAAAGCATTTGTGAACAGCTAGTATGATGAATAAATTATGGTTTCAATCAATGATATGTTATATTACAGAATATATCTACACATTTTTAAATTGCCAAAGGAGACTAATGGAACAAGTCTGGGATTTGAAAATATAAGAACTGGTGTTGATTTGTTTGACTAAAACTTTCAAGGTGGTTTTCTAGTATGACTATAGTCAAATGGCTGAAACAAGTAAAAGATAGAAATAAAGATAATATATATATATATGTATATAAAAGGGCATGAATGACTATGGGATTTCACTTAGAAAGTTACCCTCCCAGGCATAAGCCTGGATAAGGTTGTTTATGGAAGACCAGCAGCCATCCATATATATCAGTCTCCCCTCTCCATGCCACTAATGTTATCCAAAGGAAAGGCAAAGGTATGGAAAGGCATGGAAAGTACCTAGTTGAAGTACCTAGTTGAATCCACATCATTGACTTGACCTTAGAAATTGTAAGTACAATCTTATTCCATAGTTCATTTGGCAATATGGAATTTATACTCCCCTCTAGGGCTGATCAGTTTTCAATATTTTGCTGCTTTCATTTGTCTTAAGACTATTCATAACTTATTGCAAACTAATAAACAGGTGTTGGGGGTGATGCTGTGGCTTAGATAGAAATGGATCTGAGAAGTTAGAGAAGATAAGTCTCTGACAAGCTGACTCGGTTCAGATATAACATGTGCAGTAAGTCTTTAACAGATTCACAATGAATGAAGTGGGACTTATAAACCACACGCACACACACACACACACACACACACACACACACACACACACACACACACACATAAATAACATTAAGAGAACATAAGATAATCATCACAGTTACATAATATGATTAGTAATTTACTGATGCAATAATATTGTTTTGTATCAAAGAAATATTGACCTATCGATTCCATATCTATAAATATTTAGGTATATAGCTAACAGTTCTTGTATAGAAAGATGTGTATATACAATAACTCATGCATAAGAATTGAGAAGAAATAGATTGACAGCATGCACTTTTCTTACCCATGCAAACATTTGTCAAGTTCTGAAAGTTTACAATATGATAAAGAGGTAAGCTTTAAAGGATGGCTGACCAGTTAGAAATAACAGATATATTTCACCCAAATTACACATTATTGTCTTTAAAATGACAGATTTAATGATCTGTTACAGTGTACACTATATCTGAAAGAAGCCAAAAATTGGGGAAAAAGACTTTAAAATCAATTTTGATCTTGAGCCTGTACATCAATAACTACAATAATAAGGTTTCAGAGGATTTTACAAAACAAGAAGCTGACATGTGTTAGTATTGGACAAAAATGGCAAGATCTCACTCTATGGCTTCAATATTTTGGATCAGATAAAGATGGTAGCTCTGTGTCCTACATCACCTAAACTTGGGTTCATTTAATTAACTAATTAAAAACGTTGGTCTTGTGCCAATGTAAGTAATTCTAATTCTTATCATTAAAGCCATGTCACACAATCTGCAGAATTTTGGATAAAATGTTTTGCAATAATCAAATATTGAATTTTGATTCCAACACAGTTTTCAATTTGCTTTTCAGTTCAATTCCAACTCAAGGTCATCATTACTTTTTATAATTTCAGGAGCTGATATAACGAAATAGTTTCTAATTTTGGCATAATCTTTGCTACTATAGGCACAAATACCAGCAGTTTTGAAGGGAGGGAAAGTAGTTGATACCACTGATCTGAGTTCTAGGGTGGTACCTTATTATATTGATCTCAAAAGATGTGAGGCAAAGTTGGCCTTGGCAGGTTTTAAACTCAGAATATAAAAAGCCAGGAGAAATGGTATTAAGCATTTTGTCTAAGGCACTAATGATTATTTCTGCTTACTGGCTTAGGGGTCACTATTATATAATAAATACCATTCCAATAGTGAGATCAAATTAAATTCCTTTGCAATTTTAAAATAGAAGCTGAAATCAATATTTTTCTTATATTGCTTTTCCTGAATGTTGTACATTGGTAGAAACTTAAGCACATCACACGTCTTGTGGTGTGTACTTGCAGATTTTATTTACATTCTGTGTTCAAATCCTATTGAAATTGACTTTGCTTTTAATCCTTCCATGGTCCAGTGAAATATTGAGCAAAATGTAGTAGAATAACCCTTCTTACCAAAAACTTATGCGGTAATGTTCCTGGCATAAGAAACTTCACTTAATTTTTGCTTCAATTTCAGACTTAATCTCTCTCTTCTTCATTCACATTCATCTCTTTCTTACTTCGTGTCCCTGATGTTCAGATATTTAAACATGATTCATTTGGTATATTTTAGCTTTTTTGTTTTCTTTAGTATAATATGGTCTTCTTTTACAGAAATATGCCTGTGTTTAAACAACTTTTACCCCTCTACAGAAACCAGCAAATCTCAGGTTTATCCATTTGTAACAATACCTTGTCAGCTTCACCACATATCTTCTGCAATTTATCCAATCTCATCCATTTATGTTTGTTCCAACCAAAATTTCACTTCCTTACCCTAACCCATATATTGGTCTGTAATATTTTTCTGTGAACAATAACTTCTATTTGCATTTTATTATTTTTTTATCTGCTGTTTTTTGGATGTTTTAGTCATTTTCTATAAAATTTATTTTTATTAGTATTCTTTTTTTTTTTAGTTTAATTGTTTGCTTTTTTTTTGAGTTGTTACTATTTTTGCCTTTTTATTTGTTTCAGGAAGCAATACAGCTGAGAAATCTGCCAGGAGAATTTTTTAATATTCTTCTAAAATCAAACCAATTGAAGTCAATATATTATATATACATATATGTATATATATATTTATATATATATATATATATATATATATATATATATATATATATATATATATATATATATATATATATATATATATATATATATATACGTATGATGCATATACACACACACACATATATGCACATATATATATGTGTGTGTTTATATAAATATATACATATACATATACATAGAAATATATATATATATATACATATATATGCATGTAAATATATATATGTATGTGTATATGTAAATGCATGTGTGTATATATGTATATAAGTGTGTATATGTATATATATATATATATATATATATATATATATATATGTATATATATTATATATATGTATATATATTTATATATACATGTATATATATATGTATCTATCTATATATATCTGTATATGTATGTATGTATCTATCTATATATATTTATATATACATAGATACATACATATATATGTGTATATATACATAAACCAATACACACACATACACACACAAATATAAAATAGGTATATGTATGACCCCAGCCACCCACACTTCACAACTGAAATAATGAAAATAATATTATAATATATTGACAAAGATAAAAAAAAAAAAGAACCCTCGTCACTGTGCCTCCACAGAAAATGTGGGAAGAGGAAGAGGAGAGAGATAGAGTGAGAGAGTGAGACAGATGACTTCTCTTTGAGCTGCTTACTATGTAGCATTGCCTAGGTCATCTGAAGCAGTTTTAATCCTCAGCTATATAACTATGGGAAGAGATTAAACAATGAGATGGAGCCTTGGTTTCTGACTCTGCAAGGATAAAGAAAAATAAAATACAATAAAATAAAATGAAAATAAAATAAAATAAAACAAGATAAAATAAAATACAATGAAATAACAGACTCTTGCATGGTTGGCACTTACAGAGGTCTCATCTGGTGCAAAGTAAATAAGACCCTTCACAAAGCATAACTCAAAAAAACAGTCGACTTAATCCTTAAAAAGAACCTGCTCGGAGAATGGCCTTCTCCTCCCTTTATTTCCAACCAAATCAATTTACTCAATGTATTTGGAAGTAATAGAAACATTTAAATATATATTATAGTTAGTTGATTTTTTGTATGGTTTGGTTTGTTTTGGTTTTTAGACTCGCTCTCTTTTGGCAAGTATATATCTAATTATATATGTATTTCACGGTGTGTGTCCGTATGTGTATGTGTGTGTGGGTGCATGTGTGGGCTTATATATTTGTATACTTATACAATCACACATACAAGTACATGCACACCCACGTGTGCACATGTACACGTATACACATACATATACATATATATACTTATACACATGCGTTTATATATTATACACATATTATTTAGTTGTGTATCTATGTATAATTATATATTTGAGTACACATATGCTTACTCAAATATACATACATATACACACACACACACACACACACACACATATATATATATATATATATTTATATATATATATAGATAGATAGACAGATAAATGTACATATACATATGTATATATATGCCTATATACATAAACACACACACACACATATATATATATTGAGTTGAGACAGAGACAGAGAGAAAGAGAAAGAGAAAGAGAGATTCTTATACATACATATCTGTGCATATGTGTATATATATATATATATATATATATATATATACATACATAAATACATATATATATATATATCCACATACATATGCACATACATTTATATACACACACACACACACACACACACACATGCATGTGTATGTGTATGAGGAGACACACATACATTGATAGACAGACAGATAGACAGATATGTAGACAGACAGACAGACAGATAGATAAATAGATAGATAGAAAGATAGATAGATAAATAGATAGATAGATAGATAGATAGATAGACAAACAGATGCAACATACATAAATGGATCAAGAGAGGGAGAGAGAGAGAATGAGAGAGCGAGTGAGAGAGAGAGAGAGTGAGAGAGATAGAGAGAGAGAGAGAGAGAGACTGAGCAGAGAGTGAAACTGAGCAGAGAGATATAAGAAGAAAGGCTGCCACTGTGGAAGACAGAAGGAAAGCAAAAAGAATAAAAAAAAGAACGTTGGCATATAGAAATATATTTTATTAAATGGATATGAAATGGTTAACAATAAATAAACAAATAGATATATAAATAAATAAATAAGCAAATATTAAACAAATTACATAAATATGATAAAACATATGAAATGAAAGAGCCACACCACGAGAAAGAAAGTTAAGGAAGTACGAAGTAAGAGCTAAAACTAAATAACTATGCGTAGAGTTTACTGGCAAACAATAATACAATCTGATTAATCGAAACACTAGATGCAAGAGATTTATTCCAAGTTCTTTTTACAGCAACAAAATTAGACTTGATGGGGTCCGTGTATTGATTTCTTTGTGTCTGTCATTTATTCAAATTCATATGCGCTTTTGTTAACAAACATACATACATGTATAACACACACACACACACACACACACACACACACACATACACACACATACACACACATGCACACACACACACACACACACACACACACACACACACACACACGCATACGCATAAATATAAATATATGTATTCTTTTATTCTTTTACTCGTTCCAGTCATTTGACTGACTGCGGCCATGCTGGAGCACCGCCATTAGTCGAACAAATCGAATCGACCGCGGGACTTATTCTTTGTAACCCTAGTACTTATTTCATCGGGTCTTTTACCGAACCGCTAGGTTACGGGCACGTAAACACACCTACATCGGTTGTAAAGCGATGGAGGGTGGGCAAACACAGACGTACTCACAAACACACGCACACACACATATATATATATATATATATACATATATACACATACATATATACATATACACGACTGGCCTCTTTTGGTTTCCGTCTACCAAATTCACTCACAAGGATTTGGTTAGCCCGAGGCTATAGTAGAAGACACGTGCTTAAGGTGCCACACAGTGGGACTGAACCCGGAACCGTGGTTGGGAAGCAAGCTTCTTACCACACACTCCCGCCTATGTATATATATATATATATATATATATATATATATATATATAGAGAGAGAGAGAGAGAGAGAGATTTATGAATACATATGTAACAGACAGATATGTATAGAAGCAAAACCTACATTCTCACATACGTATACATCACACACTCTCTTGCATGCAACACATGATTGCACAGAAAACACACACACACACATCGACATCTCTTTTCGACTCTAGGCACAAAGCCCGAAGTTTTGAGGTAGGGGGCCAGTCGATTAGATCGAACTCAGTACGCAACTGGTACTTAATTTATCGACCCTGAAGTGGTATTTGAACTCAGAACGTCAAGACAGACGAAATACCGTTAAGCATTTCGCCCGGCGCGTTAACGTTTCTGCCAGCTCGCCGCCTTACACATCGCTATCTCTGTATGCATGAATCTACTTATATATCTTTTCTTTTATCTTCTATTGTTATTTATTTCAGTAATCAGAATGTGGCCATGCTGGGGCACCGTCTTCAAGAATCTTAGTTGTACTTATTATTTTTAACCTTGATACTTATTGTGTCAGTATCTTTGGATGAATCGCTAAGTTACGAAGACGGAAACGCAGACGGAAACGCACCAAAATCGGTTGTGAAACGGTGGCGGGTGACAGAAATGCACGCGCACGCGCACACACACACTTATACACATTTGTATGACAAGTTTCCTTCAGTTTCCATCTACTAAATCCACTCACAAGGCTTTGGTCGGTATGAGGTTATTGTTCAATACACTTACCCAAGATTCCACGCAGTGGGAATGAACGCAAAACTATATGGTTGGAAAGCAAACTTACCACGCAGCCACGCTAGCAGCTGTATGCTTACATACATACATGCATATATGATGATGATGAAATCATCTCCACTCTGATAGATCATTTTGAAGATGAACGACAGAGGAAAGAGGAAGAGAAACGACAAGAAAGTGGAGCCTGCAACAACCAAAGCCTCCACTACGAATCCCTTGTGACCTTTGCAACTGAAACTTCCATGCAGGAATCGGCCTCATTAGTAATCAGAGGCATAAACACGGACAAAGGGGAAGAAGTGGTCTAGAAGAAACCAAATAAATTATCAGAAACACGATAAAACGCCGCCGTCGACGACGATATATATATATATATATATATATTCTTGCGCACGTCCTCACGTTCGTTATTTTTCTTCTTTTTTCATCCATTTATTTGAATTGACTATATATATATATATATATATATATATATATATATATATATATATATATATATATATATATATATACATATATGCTTTGATTTTTCTCGCCTGAGAAAAATTTCTGCCTGGATCAGAACAACCGTTGACTTGCTGTGTCCCCAAAACAGGTACCGAGAGTGATAAAGATCAAACATCCAGTCAACATCGTGGTGTTTGGAGTAATCTCTAGTGATGGCGACGTTATGCCGCCATTCATCTGCCCTCACGGAGGACTACATCAAGTGCCTGGAGAAAGTAGTACTGCTCTGGGTCAAGAAGGTGGTTGCTAGAAAACACGATATCTGGCAAAAAGACTCTGCACCAAGCTACACAAGCAGGAGAACCTAGTCATGGCTGTCAGACAATTTCTGCAACCACATCACCCCTAACATCTAGCCACCTAACCCCACCAGACTGCAACTCACCTTGATTATTATGTGAGCACAGGACGTCACGAAACGTGTACAAGAAGAAAAATACGAAGTACGGGTACATGGAATATGAACTATTTTTTCAAACAACGAAAGACACAAATGGAAAATTAGACAAAAAACATAAAGAACGACCCTTCAATAGTTGTTGGCTGTTTTTCTACTCTCGTATTTCGAACATATATATACATATATTTTTATATATTTATATGTACATGAGTTCGTACATTTGTAAACATATACACGCTTCAATAATGATTGCTATTTATGTTGAAAAACGTACAGAGATATATAGCAATTCCTTCTCATAGACGTAAATTCAACAGAAAGTCTACGTTTAAAGTCAAATATGTGTTACGTTGAAATGGTGATATAATGAGGCATATGCAAAGAAATATATATGAAAGCACACTGTTTCATGCAAATATAGTCATCGGTCCCTCCATCTGTCAAACCATCCATCTGTCCGTCTATTCATCCACACACACATATACATATGAATATACTTAAACACATGATAACATCGTGTTCATAAGCATATCTATCTATCTATCTATCTATCTATCTATCTATCTATCTATCTATCTATCTATCTATCTATCTATTTATCTATCTATCTATCTATCTATCTATCTATCTATCTATCTATCTATCTATCTATCTATCTACCTACCTACCTACCTACAT